>NC_090444.1:1279392065-1279632065 GCF_031143425.1 Pleurodeles waltl | reverse complement strand
AGGGAGGTTCTTGGCAAGTTTCAGAAGGCTGGATGTGCTCTGGGGTTGTTTAAAAAAAAAAAAAAATAGAGTCCTTCAGGTTTCCAGGCAACACCTCACCTGTGGTTGTTGAGTCCCAGGAGCAGCAACCAGGGTTTTGCGTCTTTTTCTTTGTGCAGCGTGATTTCTGTTCTTGTGCCTCAGATCTTCTTTGTCCCTGGTCTTCTTGTGTCTGTCAAATTTGATCTGTAGGTCTAGGGATGCCCACTAAACACTGCATTTAGTGGTTGTTAGGGGGGAGTGCTACTAGTGTCCAATGTACCACCTGCCTTAGGGTGGCTGTACCCAGTATGTGACCACTTCCTGTGCAAATAAGTTACATCCCTATCACAGTTTTGGTTCTGCCAGCTTCTCCTTTCAAGGGTGCAGGGACTGGATTAGGCAACAGTTGGCAGGGTAGGAGTCTCAGCAATAGTCCAGGTGCTCGTAAAGGAAGCATTTGATGGCCCTGAGACTTCAGAACAGGAGGCAAGCTCAGTCTAAGCCCTTGGAAACACTTCACAAGCAGGAAAACACAGCAAAGTCCAGTCATTGTCATCTCAAAGGCAGAAGCAGCAACTGTAGGTCAACCCAGCAAAGCACTCACAGGAAAAGGGGCAGTACTCCTCCTACTCTTCATCTCTTCTCCTTGGCAGAGGTTCTTCTTGACCCAGAAGTAATCTAAAAGTCAGGGGATTTTGGTTCACTACATATGCCCCTTTCTACCTGTGAAGTAGGCAAACTTCAAAGAAAAGTCTCTGTTGTTGACAGGATCCTTCCTTGCCTAGGCTTGGCCCCAGACACACACCAGGGGGTTGGAGACTGTATTGTGTGAAGACAGGCACAGCCCTTTCAGGTGTGTCAGCTCCTACCTCCCCACTCTAGCCCAGAAGACTCATCAGGATATTCAGGCAACACCCCAGCTCCCTTTGGGTCTCTGTCTAGAGGGAATTCATAAACAGGCCAACATCAGTGTGGCCCAGGCGTAGATTCCACAGGCAGGCAGGGGCACAGATCGTTTAAGCAAGAAAATGCCCCACTTTCTAAAACTGGCATTTTCATTCTGACAATCTAAAAAAACAACTTGACCCAAAGATGTATTTTTGAATTGTGAGTTCAGAGAACCTAAACCCCATTTCAACATCTGCTCCCAATGGGAAACTGAACAAAAGATATTTAAAGGCAGTCTCTTTGTTAACCTATGAGAGGGATAGCCCTTGCAGTAGTAAAAAATGAATTTGGTTAGTATTTTAGGACATGTAAAACACATCAGTACATATCCTACCTTCAACATTCATTGCATCCTGCCCATGGGGCTGCCTAGGGCCTACTGTAGTGGTGTCTTACATGTACAAAAATGTTGGGCCCGGCAACTGGGAACACTTGCCAGGTCCAACTGGTAGGTTAAAACTGCACACACAGACACTGCATTTGCAGGTCTGAGCCATATTTACATGCTTACTCTTGTGGATGGCACAATTAATGCTTCAGGCCCACTAGTAGCATTTGATTTACAGACCCTGGGCACCTCTAGTGCACTTTACTAGGGACTTACTAGCAAATTAAATATGCCAATCATGGAAAAGCCAGTTACACATACAGTTTACACAGGGAGCTCTTGCGCTTTAGCACTGGTCAGCAGTGGTAGAGTACGAAAACCTGCAAAAACAAAGTCGAGCACACAGTCAAAAACACAGGAAGCAGAGGCAAAAAGACAGGGAAAACCACATCAAGGATGCCAGGTCTAATAGTAAGTCTGGGCCTAACTAGTACATGAAATACAGTGTTAAAGCCTTCCCCAGAAAAGCAGTACCTAGCAGAGTTGGACCCTGCAAAGTACAGACATTGTGAAGTAAAATATGTTGGATACATTCTATCCAAGAAGAAGTCCAGATCCAGAAGACAAGTGTCTTCATGAAATTCTTCAAAAAAACATATATAGAAGCAATGTAAGTGAAAACAAAGAAGGGAAATATGCAGTACTTTGATGTGATGGTTGTTTAGTGGTACACGCAATAGGAAATCTAATTAACCACTGAAAACATAGCTGTCAGACAAGAGTTTTTTCATTTGGCTCTTCAACTGTTTAAGACTTGGTGTAGTGAACTAGAATTACTTGGAGACTATGGTGGTCATTATGAACATGGCGGAAAACACCACACCGCCGGCAGTAACTGCCGCCAACAGGCTGGTGGTCCGGACCGCCTAATAATTTAGCCAATGAGAAACAAGTAGCAGCCCATCCACACACCGCCATTTTCGTAGTACTGACAGCGATGGAGGATGCCGCCTTCAGGCCAGCGGAAAGGCCCTACCCGCCTACCAAATACTTAAACACCACACCACCATAAGTTCTGGGGCAGGAACCACCACCAGAGAAAGCATGGTGGAAATGAGCAATATAAGAGGAAACACTCAACGGAGGTACACAGAACACGCTGATGCAGACATGGAGCGAGAGTTAGAAATAATGCCAGTGCTTCTCCTTGCCATATTCGTCCAGGACCGTGACAGATGGCGAAGACGACAATAGTAAGTAACGCAGTCTAGTACAAATGGGAAGAAAGGGCACAGTTACACACCCTCACCACCCACCCCGCAATGCACTCCCAACCCCTCTCACCATCCCAAGCCATACATACCATAACAAGATGTACTTACCAGACACAAGCCAACAAATACCTGCACCAACGCACACACCTGTGCACACCACCCCCCACAGTGAAACGCTGTACATCGTCTCTATATTGTGCCAACAGCACTATTGGAAACTCAAGAAACAGGAACGTCAAAATAAGGCCATTGGACAGTCCATGATAAAGTTCTTGAATGGCAAATATAGGCCAAACTTGACCCCCACATCTGTAAAGGAAATACCACTGGTAAAGGCCATCAATGGAGCAGCCAGGCACCTCAGGGAAAAGGGGCAGGGGGTGACGGGGGCTCAGGTCTTGAAGGGGGGGGTCTTGGGTTTAAGAGGTAGAGGGGTTTGGGCTTGCCCTTGGAAGGAGGGGGAGTGAGCCTGGACGGGGGCAGGGCAGAAGGACCTGGGGCAATGTGGGTCTTCTTCCTACCTGAGGAAGGGGCACAGGAATGGGAAGGGCAGACTGACGAGGAAGGAGTAGACTGGGTAAGGGCATGGGAACGTTTAGGGACAAGACCGGGTGGGCCAGTGGGTTCAAACAGGTCAAAACAAGAGAGGAAAAGCTTCTTAGTTCCAGTTGGATGGGATCTGGAGCCAGGTATGGGAGTGGAGGTTGAGGGAGTGGTTTTACCAGGTGTAGGTGTACTGAACGTGGATGCAGGTGCCCGTTTAGTATGTTTATGTCTGGTGGATGTGTGTGAACGTTTGAGTGGTTTGGGAGGAGGGGGTGGACACAGTGGGAGAAGACAGGCTGCCAGTGTAGATGGATGTTGTGTGGGTGTCTGCACGTCTGGTGAGTGTGCTGCAAGTGTATGTGAATGTAGTCGTGTTGAGTGCAGGTGTGGCGTCTGGAGTGCATGTCTGGATGTTAGCAATTGTACTGTAGTGACTGCAAGAATGGGGGCAGCAGCAGTGACTGAGGATGCAGTGCATGGGGGGGTGCGTGTTGAGGTGATGGACTGCGTGGCAGGGGAGTTTGACACACTAGGGGAGGTGGATGTTGTTGTGTGTGCTTTGATATGTTGGGTGTGTGCCTGTCTGTGGTGGGAAGCGTGGTGCTTGTGTTTCTCGGTGTGCTTCTTGCGTGTTGATCTGTGTACATGGCTGTCTGTATGTGTGCTTGGGATGGGTGAAGGGAGTTGGGTGCTGGAAGGAGTAGAGGTGGTGCGAGGGGGGACAGAAAGACCAGGGACACTGGCTACCATCAAAGAGGAGGCCAAAGCCTAAAAATATCTCTGTATGCCAGATATGGCACAGTGAATGCCTTCCAGGTATGCACTACATTGCTGCATCTGGGATGCTAGCCTCTGAATGGTATTCACAATGGTTGTCTGCCCTAAAGAGATGGCTCTCAGGAGGTCAATAGCCTCCTCTGTGAGGGCAGCAGGGCTGATTGGGGCAGGGGATGAGGTGACTGGGACAAAGGAGACGTCCACCCTCCTGGGTGAGCAGGCACGGGCAACTCTGTGGGGAGCAACTGGAAGGGCGGTGATGGTATGGGAGATGACGGAAGATGGCAAAGAATGGGTGGGCCCAGTAGGGTCCACCACCACCAGGGAGCTGCCATCCGAGGAGGTATCAGAGTCCCTACCTCCAGTAATAGTTGCCTTCCCCGTGGTACTCCCCTCGCCCTCCAACCCACTGGTCCCCTTGGCTTCAGTTGACTCTGCTTCCTTGGAACCGCGGGCTGCTGCATCCCCACTCGCTGATGCCTCAGCTCCCTCGCCAGATGATGCTAATGTACACAGGGACACAAGAGCACAGGGCTGCGGAAACAAAACAAGAAAAAGGTATGTCAAATCCTGGATATAGTTACAATATGGGACACAGACACTCCCACCCAGGTCAGGTACGAACCCTCAGCAGAAAATATATGTTATGAATGTGCCCCTGACTAGTAGGCATGACCCCAGAATACACCACATTACCTTCCTGAAACATGACTCTGATACACTGTATGAAGTGAACCCATGAGAGACTATGCCAAGCCAATACATCTACAAGTTCATAAGGCTACAATGAATACCATATGACAAAAATGGGACCCCCTCAGAGGCCTATAGGCTCTGCCAAAACTAGCCATGACACTATCCCAAGGACATGGAGTGGGGGCAGGACTGCAGGGACACACCTGTCTAAGTGCTTGGCACTACAATACATGCATCCCACAGCACCTAACTACACCCATCATAATGCTATCACAACAGTGTTGGTACTCACCCCCTTGTGGCTGCTGAGCTGCCTTCAAGTGCCCATCCAAATCTGGATGGGCCACCAGCAGAATGCGGGCCATTAGGGGGGTCAGGGTCCGACGGGCACCCCTCCCTCATTGGGAGGCCTTCCCCAACTGGACCTCTCCAGTGTTCCTGGCCCAGTGTCTCAGGTCCTCCCACTGCTTCCTGCAGTGGGTCCTCTGCCGGTTGTAGACCCCCAGGGTCCGCACTTCCTTGGCAATAGCTTGCCTGAGGACTCTCTTTTGATGGGCGCTGACCTGCATGGGACACAGAGTAAAGAAACAGACGTCAGTGTGGGTGCCCCATACACAAATGCCATGCCTGCTCATACTGACATGGCCCATGGAGACTTGCAAATGAACAAATTACAAGCAGAAAGTGCCAGACAAACTACGGCAGAGCAGTCACACAGCGAACACAAACGCATACAGGCATCCACCACAATAACACACATCTAAGGATGATAGATAGCAACTCACCTGCTCCTCTGGTCGCCAATACAACTTCGTATACAGGGGTAGGACCCCGTCCACCAGCTTCTCAAGATCCTCTGCAGTGAAGGATGAGGCCCGTTCCCCTGTCACACGTGCCTTCTCAGGTGCCAGAGTCAGGACACAGCAGCACATGCAGTGGAGTTCTACCCTTCACGTAATGCAGGAGCCAAGTGTCAAGGGTCTGTCAAAGTGGCGGTAGATGCCGTGGCGGTATGCAATGTCACTGCCGGCAGCGATCATGATTGCCCCAGGTACCGCATTGACAACCATGTAATCCAATGATCAGGTGCACTGCGGTGAACACCACCTACCACCATGATGACTAACGAAAGTGGAATTAAGTCACTTCACACTACCATACCTGGACAGCAGGAGGCTGCCATTTTACTTTCACCACGTCTCTATAGACTGGCCTGGGGCCTCAACCAGGGCCCCATTCTCTCTCCTTTTTGTTGAATATTGACATGA
Source organism: Pleurodeles waltl (assembly GCF_031143425.1). NCBI lineage: Eukaryota > Metazoa > Chordata > Amphibia > Caudata > Salamandridae > Pleurodeles > Pleurodeles waltl. The sequence goes on along the minus strand of NC_090444.1, from coordinate 1,279,626,207 downwards.
TTATTTGATCCCCACATGTACTCATGGTTGGAATTGTGTCTACAATGTGATGCCATTATGACAGAAACCTCAGCACCCATTAGCTTGACGGTGTACCTCATTCTTTCTGTTTCTGTGCGTTACCTATGTGTCGCATTTTAGAAGAAGTATAGTGACATCATGTGATGCAAGTGTATGTTGAAACTCAAAATGTGTTCCTTCATCACCCATAGGTACAGACCCATGTGGCGAGGGAGGGCCCAATCTGTTTACAGACCCCTAGTAGATCTGTCCACTATGGAGGAGCGTCACATCATTATTACCTACCGACTTAATCGAGCTACAATCCTTGACCTCTGTGCGGTAATGGATCCTGTTCTGAAGCCGGCCAATAGAAATCAGCATGCCATGCCTACACCTGTGCAAGTGCTATCTGTGTTCCATTTTTTGGCCGCAGGCTCATTTCAGGTGACAGTGGGCATGGCTGCAGGGGTATCTCAGCCAATTTTGAGCCACATCCTGTCCAATTTCCTGGATGCATTAGTTCAACACTTGCAAACCTATGTCCAGTTTCCCTAAAGGGCTGAACTCACCACCATCAAATCTGGTTTCTATGCCTTTGCTTATATTCCCCAAGTGATTTGTGCCATTGATGGAACCCACATAGCCCTCATACCCCCAAGAGTGACTGAACAGGTGTATCCCACTTCTGGAAGAGGAGGGTGCTGTTCAACCAGCCCTGCAACCTTAGAGGAGGGATGAGAGTGATGGTGGTACTATCCCCCTGTGTCTGTGTACCCTGCACAGGTCTGGTAGTCCTACTTGCAGTTGGCCCTTCATCATCCTGTCTGTTGGTGGGGGGAGTCTCTGGCCTCTATACATGTGGGAGGCCAGACCATGTAGTGTTGTCAATATTTGCGGTGCTATTGGCATTGCAAAGGATTGTGGGGTGCGTGTTTTATAGTGTTGTTGTTGTTGTTGTGTGTCAGGTGTGTGGCTTTCAAACTTGCCAATGTGTGCATTTGTTGTTACTGGGTCCCATTGCTGGCCGTGGCGGTCCGTACAACCAATGGTCATTCGACATTCACTGTCCACCAAGCTGATTTATGCATCATTATTTGGTGGGTGGGGATTTGTCTGCATGGCGGTGGCGGGGTGAGGTGTACTACCTTTCCGCCGTCATTGGCCCTGGCGGTGGGTGGAAGTGCAGGATTTTTGGAGGTTTGTCTTTTTGGCATCATTATTCAGCGGTGTGCTGTTCACTGCCATTAGCACTCTTGTTCACCGACAACACGGTTGTCGGCGGCGATTGCCGCCAAGTTCATAATGAGGGCCTATGACTGCTACAAAGATTCTTTGAATGCTGTCAAAGCTACTATTCAGTGTTTCATTTTCACAAACTATTTACAAATGTTAAATGATGAAAAACAACACGGAGAAATGATTGCTGGTGAGGTAGCTAAGGATAGTCCTCAAAACAGCCATAGTTCAGGACCACTGAGTCAGGATCCTCTTATCCTATGATTAAAAACAAAGCTGCACTAGCTATGAATAAAGTGGAAACTGTAATGGACCAACCAAGACAGGAATCTGTATATCTGGAACATTTAGTTGCACAACTCAACAACGAAGAAAAAGATATTTATATCCAAGTAAAATACAAAATAAAACATGGATTTCTTGATGAGAAGAAACCATGCAATTGCTCATCTTTCAAGCCCATGCTATTATATACTGGTGGTCAAGCTGATACCAGGAAAAGCTTTTTAATTAAAGGGAATCTTCACTTACCTACATAAGGCTACAGAGTCAAACAGTGTTTGTAGTAACAGCACGTACTGGATTAGCTGCACAAAATATAAAAGAAATAACTTTACATAGATGACTTATGCTACCAGTTGAACATGGCAATGAACTGGAATACCAGAAGTTATCTGGTGACGCTTATCATGAAGTGGCAATAGTTTTGAAGAAATTTAAGCTTTTAATTATTGATGAGGTAAGCATGGTTTCAAATTCAATGCTTGTCATTGTTCACTTGAGAATGCAACAGATTTTAAAACCAGAATACATAATGTTTGAAGGAAAGCATTGAATTGATTTGGTGACCTACTGCAACTAACGCCTGTAAAAGAATAGCCTGTTTTCAAGTCTTTTTTACATGAAGAAACTTGGGGGCATATTTATACTCTGTTTGCACCGAATTAGCATAATTTTTTTTTTTACTCTAATTCGCTGTAAAACTAACTCCATATTTATATATACAAACTGATGGTGTTAGTCATTTTTTGGAAGTGGAATCCTATCTTGCCTTAATGAGATCCAAGGTAGGCGTTCCAGTGCAAAAAATGATTCTATGGCCTTAACACCATATTTATACTCCCATGCAAAAATGGTGCAGCGGAAGGAGGAGGGATCAAAAAAATGGGGCAAAGCTTGCTTTGCCCCATTTTTTAACCACTGGGTCGGGGCAGGTGTTAGGGGACCTACCCAGGCCCCAGGGACTGCCCCACACACACCAGAGGGACTGCGGAGAATGTGGGACCCTATCCCAGGTAAGTACAAGTATTGAATTGTATTTTTTAAAGTACCATAGGGGGCTCTGAAATGCCCCCCCCTACATGGCACTGGGTGCAATGGCCATGACCAGGGAACCCTGGTCCACTTTGCTGGCCATTGGGGTGGTGGGTATGACTCCTGTATTTTCTAAGACAGGAGTCATGTGGTATGGATGGTTTTGCGTCAGAAAATGAGTCTAGGCAGGTTAGAGTTTTTTTTTTTTTTTTTTTTTTTTTACTCTAACCTGCCTAATGTCAGTCAGTCAAAATAACTTTATTCGGCGTTTTGCCATAAAAGTGCACATGCATACATAAAAGTCATCATAAAATACAGTACTTATTGCATATGTCAAAAGCAAATCTATTAAATCTAAGTTTACCGCCCAAGCTTACTAAAACAGTATAAGATAATAAATACTTATAAAAACATATATAATAATAGGACAATATAGTAATAAGACAATGCCTAGTTTCTCTTAATAAATGGTCACATTACCAGTTCATATCGGTTTCTAATAGTGATAGCAGATTTAATAAAACTAAGAATAGAAATGCACATTTGTTTGGATGAGAGGCTTTGGATGCCAGTCAATCCTTCTTTGTAGGAAGAAGTGTGCAAGTTACGCAAAATGGGTAATAGAAAGGATTTCCTGGGAACTGAGTAAAGTTTACAGAATAAAATAAAATGGCAAGTACTTTGTTTCGAAAAATTATCGCAAGGGCATGGCGGTAGTGTTTTTTCCCACACGCATTTTATAGGGAACGCCACTCTAAAATGGATCATATTAAATCTAAAAAGTATGAGTAAAGAGTATAAAGAAGGGGTCGGGAACCAAACAAAATAAGGTTCTAACAAGTCTGATGATAGAATTTGTATGTATGAATTAAAAGAACTCAATTTCTCTGCCACTTGCCTAATGTAATTTTTTGGTGCAAAACCCCCTTCTTCCATAGCACCAGCCCCACCCGACTAGCGTCATTTTTTTTACGCTAGCCCCCCCCTTACACTGGCTTGCACCATTCCATAAATATGTTGCCTGGCTGGTGCAAGCCAGTGCTAAATGTTTGCATCAAAAGGTATGAATCAGGGCCTTGGTATCAACCAACTCTGAATAATAAACACATTGATGCCAGTGTTGGATTTATTATAAAATGTACCCAGAGGGTACTTTAGAGGTGCCCCCTGGAAAACTAATAGCTGTAGCACAGTTGATGATGAGTTTCTACCAGCCTGCAGCCACCAGACAGAAGTCTGGACTCTTGGGGTGAGAGCTTCTTTTCTTAGGAGCCAGAACACAAGGGCCATATTTATACTTTTTGACGCGAAACTGCGCCAACACAGTTTTGCGTCAAAACGTTTAACACTGGCTAACGCCATTTCTACTTTGACGCTCTGTGGCGCAAACCATTGCCCCACATCGTAAAGAAATTACTTATCCAGTTTACGACGTGGCAAACCGTATACGTGCCTTTTTTTTGCCACAATAGCGTTAAAAAGCAGCGCAAACACAGCAAAATGTGCAAAGGAGCCCCAAAATGGATCCCAGGATCCGAGAGACCCCAGGAAGACTACAACCAACCAGGAACCTGCCAGGAGGACCCAGACAAGACGCAGGAGAGAGAGAGAAGAAGAAAAGGAAGTGACAGTTCAGTGCAGAGGAGCAGGTAATACTGGTGAAAGAGGTGATGGAACACCAGCATCAACATTTTGTCACCTCAAAATTGACAATTGGGAGGAGAGAGGCAATTTGGCAACAAATTGTCAACAAGATAAACAGTGTGGCAGAAGTACAGAGAACAGTCACTGAGTGCAAGAAACGCTGGCATGACTGCAAGCGCAGGACCAAGGAAAAGATGGCAAGAAACAGGAAGGCAGCATTGCAGACTGGAGGCGGGAGTCCAGCACCGCAGGAAGGCCCTGGACAGGTGGTGGCAGCCATCAACCTAGAGGAGATCGTCACAGGGATTCAAGGACAGGACAGCGCAGAGTACCAGGAAACACAGATGCTGGGTAAGTTGCATGGGGGACAAAAATGCCTAAATATTAACTGTAAGCAGGGGGAGACATACCTACTACACAATGCATGTCAGCCATGATAATCAGGTAGTGGAAAGGGCAAAGGGGCATGGCCCGGGTGCATGGGCTGTGCAGGGGAAACCTGGGGCACAACACTACACCAACAACCTTTGCATGGGGGTACTCTGCCATGCCTAGGCTGTTGGCAAGGCCAGTCCTGGAGGGTAGGGTACAACGTAAAACTGGCCTGCTGTCACACAACAGCTGGTATTGTCGCTACATGAACTAGGGCTCAATTACCAGTCTCAGGCCATATCCGCAAGTGGTATTTATCATTGACAACAGTTGCCACAACCACCTGTGTCTGTGTGCAGGTCAAGTAGCCAATGGCAGTTACGTGCCCATGGATCAAACACACATTCATAATAGAGGGTTCAGGATGACAATGTTATCAATCCACTGTAATTCCTAACAAAGTGCAAATCATGTCAAATGCTCATGTCTATAGGCACAATAAACATCAGGTATTGTTATTAACATTATGAAGTACACCGCAGTAATGTCATACCCATGCTGCACATTTCAGGGTCTAACCTGTGCCAGTGTTACAATAGCTGCAATGCCACCTTGCAACATCCCAACTGTCATACTGCTAAGACAACAGCATTGAGGGGGAGGACATGTGTCTAGCTAATTAAACACACCCGCACAGTCATAAGAGGAAAATGGAACACTGCCAGGACCATCAGTGCAATCCAATGTACCACATATTCCCAAACATCAGCATTACACACTACCAATGCGGACACCTGTAGTGTGGCATGACAATGCTCTACATAGTAATGCTAGGTCTCAGCAACATATAGGTGGATGTGAAATATCTGAGACTGGGTCAGTTCCAGATTGTTATGTGTGGTGCAAGTGCCATCAGAACACCCACAGCCAGTGCAAGGCCACAACATGAGAATGGAAGTAGACAGCGTTGAGTTGTACAATAAGGTGGCAACATACAATTTGGACAGAACCTACACCTAGAGAATGTGACGCAGAAAATTCCCCAAACTGCCCACACTACATATGACATGCAGGTGGGGAATAGGCCTGGAAGAATGCTAACTTTAATGACAGGAACAATGAACAGGAACCAAGATTACAATGTTCCGCTAACAGGAAGTCAGTAATGTCACACTACAACTGCCACAACACAGACACACTAATTGTACAATATCTCATTGCAGAGGCCAATGGCTCTCCTGGGGATATGCCTGTCTTGGACTTTCCTGATGACGTGGATGACGAGCTGACAAACATTAGCCAGCAGACCCTCCAAGATGTCCTTGTTACCCTCCAGACCCCACCTTCATTTGGGACCCTCCAGACCCCACCTTCATTCGCAAGGAGGAGCACAGAAGTAGCCGCCATCACAGAGGACCCACCCACCACCCCAATAGTATGACCTGCCAGCTCCAATCCAGCTGAGGACTCTGGTACCACCTTTGAGAAGACTGTAGTTGGATTACAGCAGAAGCTGGCCAAGGAGGTGCGGTGGGGATGCAAAATATGACAGCCAGCCTTGAGGGGATGCGTACGTGCATGATGTCATCTGCAAAATAGGCAACAGCCATGCAAGCGCTAACATCCATCCTGCAAAGATTTCAACGAAGTGTAAGGGAATTCACCACGTCACTAAGGGAGTTTCCCCAAACCTTTCACTGCGTGCACAAATGCAATCATGACCCCCTCAGGGCCAACCTGGCTGCCTACCACAGTGATATAAGCTGCTATACTCAAGAACCAGCAGCTCCTCCTTGCTGCAGTAATGCCCTTAATAGCCCCACAGTTGGCAGCTACCGGGAATTCTGAGTCCACGTCTTTAAAGACTGAAGTGTGTGTTGCCCCTTCAAACCTACGACCACCAAGGGCAGGGGAGACAACACACACATCAGAAGATGAAGATGTGAAACAGATCACCTTCACCGGTAGGAGTACCCGGTAGCACCAGTCCATGCCACATGGGCACTGATATCCTAGGTCCTGTGCTTGTTAACATGCCAGTCTTGCTACAGTTGCTCACATGCACTGTTCTCCAGCACACTGTTTACCTTGACACTATGCACTGTAAATGTCTCACTACCACATTGGCAATTCATGTTCATCTGCACTGTATGACACTTCACCCCAGCATGTCCAATGACATGTCCCATTGCACTTGTGTTGCATCACAATAGAAGGAATCACACTAATGGACTCACAATCCTGGACTATGTAATTATGGCACTACAGCACTTTAAATAGCACTTACACAACCACTTTGTCTCTGTATAATGTGACAAACTGTGTAGGGGATTAGTGATGTATGTCACATGTCAATGGACATAGAATGTCAATACAACAGTGTAGAAAGAATGTGGGCTGATAACTTTGAACTGGGGTATGGATTTTATCATCTGCATTTCCGGAGGCTTATTTCTGAAGTAAATTGAAAACAAACAGTATAATGCTGTGTTGGACTGAAAAAGTCAGCTTCAAGAGATGTATAAGCTGAAAATCAATGCGGCCAACATTCCCTTCAAGACAATCTTTATGTATGTGTCATCTGACTATAAACTTTCATCTCACACACACACAACATACAGCAGGAATGGATGTGTATAAGTGTATGGACAAATATGTAACCTGGGAGTATAATGTAAGAAATAATAGGTGTGATTTATGTATACAATACTACATGAGATTATAACATCACTCAGCTTATCAGGGTTCACATGAACATCAGGCTGCAGGCAGACATACCACAGTGCCCAAGATTCCAAATCAGTACTCAACCAATGACAGATTTAAAAAAATATCCAAACTTCACAACACATTGGGAACCATAGTAACCTTGAGTGGTGGGCGCAATAGATGGCAGATGCATAGAGAAGTAGCTTTGGTGTAGCTGCCAATGTGACTGCACATTAGGAATTGTGAATAACCATGTCAATAATGGGATTCAGATGCAGGATGGAACACAAATGTAAATACTAAATTGACACTGTTCACCCATGCCCTGATCCCTAAGCATATGACACATACCATAAAGGAGTACCTAAATATTTAACAGTAAAAAAGGATAATAAAACTAGAGGAAACACCTTAACTAACATAGCCTAACTACACATTACCCACAACTAGCCCTAACTACCCTAATCTAAACTTACTTATCACATTTAACAAAACTCTAAACATCAACCCCCCCACGCCTCTTAATAGACGAGAAACATGTAGGACGACATATACTAACCTAAACACATACTATCTTATCCTAAACAAATATATATTTTTTGGTTTTATTTTTATTATATTTTTATATCTTTTTATTTTTTTTAAATTGTTCACGCATAAACCGAAACATCATCTAAAAAATACACATGTAATAATTTAACTCGCTCCACCGCCCCACCCACGCATATTAACTAAACTAACAGCCTACTCTAACCCAACACTAAGCCCCCTAAACCCATTTAAAGTAAGAACCAGGAAAGAGGGGGGGAGGGCATCATGGCTGAGGATCCAAAAGTCACAAATTGGCCCTCTGCAGGATCTTCTTAGTATCCCGCAGTCTCCTGCTATTGCGGGACACCTCCTGCTGCAGCCTGTCCATCCTGCGCAACATCCGTTGCATGTCATGTGTCATGGACTGAAATTCTGCATTGTCTGTCACAGCAGCTGGGGTTGTCTGTGTTCCACTAGTTGATGGCACTGCTGGTGGCGGAACCGTGCTTGGAGGGGGAGGTGCAGGAGCTGTTGTCTGTGGGCCTGGAGCAGATGAGGTTGACGGACCTGCAACAGTGGCTGTTATCCTTTGGACGACTGTGGTCTGAGCTGTAGCGCTGGTGGCTGTTGTGGGCAAGGCTGGCCCCCCCTTGGGCAAATGCCCTCCAGACCCCTGTGGCTCTCTCATGGTGATAACGCTGTGCCATATTGCGGAACCCAGACTCCACATCTAGTATGTGGCAGTAATGCATTGCCCGCCTCTGGAATTCCCTGATCTCATGGGCATTCATGTTGGCAGCTGTGAAAAGTAGAGAAGGGCAAACATTAGTGAAATCATTGTGTTATACATCTACAGATGATTTTCTAACACTTCCTCAAAAATAGCACATACAGTCCAAATCACAGTACAGATCATAGAATGTCCCTGAGGAATGACATGCCAACGCAGCCTACACATCTATTATCTAACAGCACAGCAATGCACAAGGTGTGTACCTACTTAAATGATCTGTGCCTCTTTGTACTGCTATTCGTCACTTAACAAATGCTGCAACTACTCCACAAGTGACAGGCCAACTAATGACTATCTTCTGCATGACAATTAAGGCCCACAAGACCTGTGATTTGTAAATGGAATTGCCTGGACGGTATGCAGTTGCTAATCATGAGGGGGTATCCTAGGTTGGAACAAATGAATGTTGGAATTACATTCTGTCTTCTACACTGGGATCCTCACACCTAGGTACACATTTCATAACCCTAACCATGTGCCTCAGGGGGTATTGGACATGCAACACATACTTTCAAACATCAAGGAAACCAGGAAGCTTTGGACAGCTGTCCATGGGTTTAGTCAGTCCACCACAGGTAAGGAGGTCTGCCAACTAGGATTGACTCAAACATTAGACAATCACATCCACATTTAAGTTCCTAATTGTGGACAAGTGTCATCATTTGATCTCACTGATACCTTTCCAAAAACAAGCACATAGATGCAAGCACCCATCTGGGCTTGAGCTGAATTTCACTTGTGTCACATAAACGGAGCACAACATGTGAAGCTAGATGCTGCTAGAAGTCAAACATATAGTCCTACATGTTCATTAGTTAACAGGGATGCTCAAGTCTGTGGGTAAGACTTTGGCATCACTGGTCTGTGTGAATCAAGGTATGACTTGCTGACTAAATCATGAAAATGGGCACCTCCAAATTAATCATTGGCATACATGTAGCAACAAATCACCCTGTTCACCTGCCCATGCCTATAGCGCAGCACTAGAATCCCTAAATATGACTCTCCGCCACAGATTGCCCAACTCAAACATGGAACAAAATGTCAAACTCCAGTCAAGTCACATATCAGATCATGTGCCAGCACATCATACCTTACAATGAGTCCAACACACAGGAGTCATTCACACAGCAGCAGCAAACACAACACAGGACAAACATGTCAGCACTTACTGGATATGTCTGGGTCCGCAAATTGAGCCACTTCACTAATTGTGTAGGGGGCTGGTCCACCGGTAAAACATGGAAGGATGAAATGTGCTCAATGTCTGCTCCCTGTACAGAACTTGGATAAACAAATTAGTGTGTGTGACATTTTATATGATAGAGCAGCACATCAGGCATGTAGACACCCCAACAGAGATCCTACTGCAAACATTCATTGACCCTGTCACTCCAGTGAGTGATAGACACACATATGCACACATGCACAGGCCTTAACAAACATGTGGTGCCAAACATGATTACTCAATTTTGTACATAATTATTTCTAGAGGGTACTCCATTTCTTCATTTGTTGTTATGAGAGACATGCAAAGACACATTGATGGTGCACTGCAATACCAGTCACTCAGGTATTGTGGCTTGTGCATCAAGGGACAATGAGCTACTGTGTGATGCTCATGGGGGTTGAGTGTAGTTCAGGAATTATTGTGCTTTCTATGGTCCATTATATGTGTGCCTGTGTTGTCACAAGATGTGTTTTGCATACTGTGCTTGTATGCATGTGTTTTAATTGTGGATAACCATCAGATGCCATTCATTGAGGTACATCAGTCATGTTATGTCTTTGTCATATCTGTTGCATCTTATGCTGTGTGAACTTCCATGACTTTGGGGACCAAACATCTCCCATGACAAACTATACACAAGATAGATACAGGACGGTTGATGATGGCAATGTCAAAAATGTAAGCCATCACATGTAATGGAATGTTGGATACAACTTCATGGTCACTTGTGTGTATACTACCCAGGAGTCAGGCCTTTGAACATGCTAGGTAGGTACAGTGTTTTTGACACAGTCCCAACTCCAATCCAAGAATGTTTTGGTACACCACAGTTTGAGTCATGTAAATTATCTGTTTCTCGTGTGGCTGTGGAGGAGCAGCAGACCATGCTGCATGTGTTCACATATTTCCAGTGGTTCATTGCACAAAGGTGTCAAGGTCAAGTGTGTGGCCATGTGTACTCTGTCAATATTGGCCTCCAGGTTGTCATAGTTAAATGCAGGTCTAGCCTTGAGCCTTTGGAGCCATTCCCTCAATTAACAGAGTATCCTTCAAAGCAGATTTGGCCTAAAAACAAAGATAAACTAACGACACATGGTGATGGTCCACCTATTGCACAGCAAAACCTTTATAAGGCTGACGATAGAGCAACCTTGGTGTGCTCTAATACGTTATGGATCAGTAATATGAAACAAGCAGGTTTCTTCATAACATTTGTACACAGGGTGGGCTCTAAAATTCCCACTGCAACAGGGAACATCAGTGCCTCTGTGCTGATCAATCTCACAGCTAGTCACCACGCAAGCCCCATCAGAAGGTGGCGGCAGAAGTGAATCTGTGTCTAGATCGTCAGGGTACACACGTGTTGTACTTACATACACATTAGCAACCCCTGTTTGTTGTGCTGTAGGCACTGTACCAAATTCATGCATACATCCATAGCACACTGACACGGTTTGGCACTAATGAATACATGCACAACCAGACAAGGGATGGAGGCTGGAGTAGGTCATTTGAATACATGTCCAAGAACAGAATACGATAAATAAAATGATTAAACTATATTGTACATTTGAGGATTCATTGTAGACCTACCAGACACAATACCCCAGGAGGAAACAGAGGGCATGGAAAGTAACTATGAGACAAATGTAGCCACAGGGAACCTCTATGGTTAACGCAAAGACTGGAACCAGTCTGGCTAACAGGATGCAGGCTCTTTCAGGAACAAACATGAACAAGGCAAATACACAGTGAGCAGACTGACTGGGACAAGCAGGAACAACACTGTGGGATCAAAAAACATCTTCTGCTGTGGTCTGAACTGTTACACAATCCCCCGAGGGCTCTGGAACACAAGTGATTTGTACGCCAATGGACAACAAGGAGATTCAGAAACTGGCAGCTTCTAATAAGTTGCAGGCAGCAGCAAGGGCAGGGCAGATTCAAATGGCTGTTCTGCATGGTAGTGTTCACAGGTGTGTGCAGGTGTGTGCAACGTCTCTCTCACGTTGGAGTTGAGAATCAAGTTCAAAGGGCCAACTGGACCTTTCATACGGGAAGCAATGGACAGCTGATTAAGGGTCTTTCCGACTACCAGGCAGTGCATTATTTGATCTGAAGTCCATGCAGACTGATGAACTATGACTATGGTATGCCATCCTGAAGTGGGAAGCACACAAGAGTCAGAATGGGAGTCTGGGTGTGTGTAGCTGAGGAATCTCAGGCTATAGATAGTCCATTTACAGGGCCCCCTAGAAAAGTGTGGGGAAAGACTTAAAACATGTGAGTGGCAGGACTTATTACCTGGGATGGACTGCTCAGGGCATGTTTTGTGAGCAATGCTTGTCATACTTAGGGCACTCGTGCTAACCATTTTCAGCCTAGATGGGCTTCTTGTCACATGTTCCTTGAAGAGATAGCTGATGTCACACTTACTGCTGTCAAGGGTTTGATCATACATTCCTGTTACCAATGCAATAGCACATCTACTGCCTCATGTATGAGACTTTTTTCCTTATGATTGATGGTGTCTTAGTTGTGTGTCATGTGCTGCAATGGACTATGGTGGCAACATGGATGTGTCTCATTGCTGTGGTCCTCTGATATTGCCCTTCACATGTGAAATAGACAGGAAATATGTCCTTTACACTGTGGGTGATGTTGGGTGTACATTCATACCCTTCAAATGTTATGTGGCTTTTTCAGTATCCTATTCTGTATTTCTGCAATGCTCAATGAGGCTAAACTCTGATTATGATTCCTAGGGATAATGTGATGCATAAAAATTACCCAGAGCATGATTGAGTGATGAGGGTAGGTGTTTAATGACAAATGATAACAAAGTGGTGATGTTGACTATAGTTAGAAGAAGATTTGTACAGTGTGTTGTCTCCGACGCAATCCTGCTGCAGTGTTTGGATAGTCCCCCTCATTTTCACGGACAGCATCCTCCTCTTCAGGCATTTGTGGGTCAGGTTCATAGAGGGGAATGTTCCTCCTTACACAAATGTTGTACAGGATGGCCCAGGTCAAAATGAGCTTGCAGACCATTTCAGGTGAATATAAGAGGCTGCCTCCGGTGATGTCGAGGCACCTGAATCTGGACTTCAGGATGCAAAAAGTCCACTCAACTATGGTGCGTGTCCTACGATGTGCCTCATAGGCATGCTCTGATGTTGTGCTTGGGTTGGCAAATGGGGTCATGATCCATGGCTGGATCCCGTAACCCTGATCAGCTGAAAGAGAAAATGAGGGTAAATATTTGGTTGTTGGTTGCACCTTGACTTTCACTTTGCATGGCAGTTATCTTGTGTCATCTGTGTTTGTGTTATTGTGTGGGATCCTAGGCTTCTAGGATGTTCTGTCTGCATTGGGTTGTTTAACTATCAAAACTGGTGTTTAGCTAATTGACCTGATATCAGCGGAATATTTGTAAACTTGCAGTTCATTGTGTATCTCCCATGCATTATGTCATGTGAAAGAAGTGTCCATGTGTCTTCACTGGGGTGACATGATGCTTCAACACAGAATCAATTCCACAGTGGTGGTAACATGGTTGCACTATGTGGCCTGAACATCCCATCCAATTAGACAAATGTAATTACATGTGAAATACAACAGTGAGGCCCTATGATTTGGCTAGGTGACAATGTACAACACATCTCCATAAGTTGGCAGTACTGAAGTGTTCACAATTGACAATGCACAATTATTCCATGTGTGACCATATGAAAACCTATTTTGTGCCCTCACCGAGTTGGCTCATGTGCAAACGTGTACCTACACTACTGAACCTGCTCCTGGTAAGCTGGGTAACTTGGTTGTGGGGGTGAAGGTTTAAGTGTCAGAAGGTCCATGTGCCTGTACATCTGTTATGTATTTGTAATTCTCTCAAGCAGTATGTGTATCATTGTGCCCTTTGCATTAGTGTCACATCAATATGTGTTCATAGCACAGTCCACTTCCTTATTGCTAGCGGGCAATGTCACCCCAGGAGTGATGAGAGGTTGGTACTGCCTCAATGATTCCAAGTCACCCTCATTATAGTCAGCATCATCATGCTATATGTCTCATGGTGTTTGACCTGCAACGAAACACATTACACACCTCTTACACAGTACGTATTGCTTGGAAGGGTGTGTGATTGAGTGTTATTGATGCGATATTGGAAGATTCATCTTCCAAGTTGTACTGCCAGTTAAGGCCATGTCATTGTCACTGTGGTTTTAAATTGGTCCTTTGTGGCTCTGGAGTGGCATCTGTTATTAGCATCTTTCATTTGTTCATAGGTGTGTATCCCATTGGGGCAGGATATCAAACATGACTACCAGTGTCACAACCTCAGTGTCTTCCTGGCCACGTGTCAATGTAGTGGATTATGTGTTGTGTGTCCTACAGGGTTGCTGTGCTGTGTGTATATAACTAGGTTTCTGTACTTACCAACAAGTAGGCCATTGTCATATCGTCCATCCTGGAAGTGTTGATTGATAGTGCTGTGGCGGAAGATGAATAAATCATGTACACCCCCAGGATACTTTGCCACGATGATCCACAATGGCCTGCACATTGATGTAGTGTGTGTGCTTCCTGTTGCGGTATAGATGCTCCGTTGCAGCAAGTGGCACAATCCGTACATGTGTGCAGTCAATGGCACCAAGCAAGTGTGGGAATCCATTGATTTGATAGAAACCCTGTTTGGCTCCTACTGCTTCTGCTGTGTGTTGGGGAAGCTGATGTTGTGGGGTGAGGAAGAAAGATGATGGAATCCAGTACCTTGGGAAAAAAGGCAGAGAATGAGGGCTGTGAAATCCCAGCAACCAGCTCAACAGTGGTTTGAAAAGAGCCACTTGCCAACATGTGCAGGACAGCTAGCAGCTTGGTCTCTGGTGGTATGATGTGGGGTGTCTGCAAGCTGGGTGCCAACTGTGGCTTGCAGTTTAGTCTGAGGCTCTGAAGGGTTGTTCTGGTCCGGAATATCCTCTCCTGTCTTCGACGTTGCCTTTGGGATCCTTGTTGGTGTGGTGGAAGCTGCTGCTGTTGCTCTGCGTCTTCGTGCATGCTGGATGAATAGCACCTCCATGTCTTCCTTTTGGAGCTCTGATGTTGTTTCTGTGGGTTTTCCTTAATAAGTGGTGTGTTTACCGCATTTTAACGCCTGCCCTGACCCAAGTGTTAAATTTTGACGCAAATCACGATTTGCACCATTTTCTGGCTCCGCCTCCCAGCTCTGCGGCATTTTTGCACGGTTGGATAAATATGGCGCACAGGTGTTTAAGTCATTTTTGGACAGGAACGCCTAACTTGCATTTCATTAATCCAAGGCGGTTTCACGCATCCAGAAAATGACCCACACTGGGATATTTTGACGTTAGACAGGTCTAGCGCCAAAGTATAAATATGGTGTTAGCTTTGCGCCGAATTTACGTAAAAAAAATGACGCAAATCCGGCGCAAACAGAGTATAAATATGCCCCGAAGTCTTTGCTGGGTGGAGATGTTAAACATTCTCCCCATGCAGGCACCCTGCACCAGCGGTCAGCTTAAAAGGCTTTACCGCCTTTGACATTTGACCTCTGACTCTGCTGCTAGCAGCAGATGGCTGTTCAATGCCCCCCAAATGAGAGGGAAAACTGGTTGGAAAACTTAGCCAGAGTAGGAGGAGTTGCCACCTCCAGCCAATACCACCCTTCATGTTTGACAGGCGAGGTGACCACTCAATTTCACACAGGAAGGGGTCACATAATGAATGTAGCTACCCTAAGGTAGGTGGCCCACTGGCCACTACCAGGTACTCCCCCAAATGACCAATAAATGCAGTATTTAGTGGGCATCCCTAGACTTATAGATCAGATTCAATGAACACAAGAAGACCAGTGACAAAGAAGACACAAGGCACAAGAACAGAAGTCCTGCTACAAGAAAAAGGCGCCAAACCCTTCCTGCTGCACACAGGACTTGAAAATGACCACAAAGGGGGGTCAACTTTACAATGGAAGGACTAAATAACAAACCCAGAGGATTACCAGCCTTTTGAAAATCACCAAGAAGGCATCACTTCAAATTAAACTGCAGGCAAGAATCCAGTGAAATCTAGTTCACCTACTGGCTGCTGTCCAACAAACCAGACACCAGTCCAACCATATCCAGAGGAACAAAGCCTGCCAGAATGCCAAGTGTAGTTGTACTGCAACCTTCTGGACCTGAGATGTCCCAATACCGGGGTACTGGACCCCCAACGTCAGACACCCAGAAGAAAAGTCCACTTCAGACTCTGAGGACCAGAGGAAAGCACCAGTCTATAGACTTCAGGGCACCCAAGAACCACCTGCAGAATGGCCTTGCTGACCTGCAATCCACCCTCAAAGTGACCTGCCCTGGCTAAAAGGACTCCCTGACGCACTACTGTTGGCTGACCGATCTGCACTGCACTCAGCCTCCCTGGCCCCTGCATCGGAAAACCAGCCATGCTCTAGGTGTCCCCAACCCCTGCAACCTCTACACTCCAGGGGGCACCCAATAGACTTACCTTTAAGTCCACCTGTGCTTGTATTTCCAAGTCGTCCCCTTCTCTGTTCTGCACCAGTTCTAAGACTTTCAGCTGCTGATCCGGCTTGAGCCTGGAACGGCTCAAACTTCTCCAGCTGGCCCACAGGACATCTCAACCTAAAAATAGAAAATGACACTTGTGAGAGCATTGATGATTTTATGTGTATTAGTAAAGTCTTTCCCATTCATTACTATGGTACGTAATGATGCACAATAATATATTCTCTAAATTTCAAAAAATCCTAACTCAAACAGTACCTACCCTATTTTGATGATCTTGGTCTTAAAAAATTGTATAAAAAGCTGAAGCATTTTTGTAAATTGGTCACAAGCTATTCTTCTGAGTGTTTCCACATTCAATACTGTGAGTACAACAAATACTTAGCACATCTTCAAGATAAGCCTAACTGCTCCCCACGCTACCACAAAAACAGATAATTAGGTGGTCAGTTTTTTTTTATCTCTGGATACCAAAGTGGGGTTGCTTGGACTCTGCACGGTGCACGTCATTTTCGTACACTATGTAGTCAACCTCCTACATGAGTCCTCAGTTCAACTTGAGTTATATATGCTGCACTCCTCATTTCTCTCTATTTCCTGCCGGCGCCCGTGTTTAGAGGCTTCCGGCAGTCTCTCTTCCCTTTTCTACCTGTCGGGCCGATTCTGGCCACCATTTTGGGTCAGCACTCTAGTTGCTGCACCCGTTAGCACTGCAAGCATCGTAATTAGATGATCTATTTGAACTCCCCCACCCGCCAGCCGCACAGCGGATGCACCGCTGGCGTGCCAAAAGCAAGCCCATCTGCGCCCGGGAGAGCCGAGAGCCCAGGAATGTTGTCGCCCCTTCTACCGAAAGGTTGGTCTACTCCTCTCAGCAACTGTTAGCCTACAATAACACCTCTCTTTGCCTCATCCCCTCAACCGCTCTCTGATCCTATAATTCGGTCTTGCCATAGCTGTTCCTGGTCTTCATCCCCTGTTTTGCCATCCCTTTTGGAGAGCACTTCTAGTCAGCTGGGCAGACTGTTCCTGCTTAACTGGCATTCCCTGCTCACACACTGTTTGCACATCTTCACTCTTTTAGATGACCATCATCCTGACATCCTATTTCTGACAGAAACATGGCTTAAGGAAGACTCCTCTTCCGAAATCCTCAAGGCACTCCCCATAACTACTCGATTGTCCATCTAGATAGGTTCCAGGCTAGAGGGGGTGGCATAGTCATTCTTAAGAAAATATTTTAATGTGTTAGTACCACTTTTGACATTCCAGGATGTGAAAGTATGGATTTTCACTATATCTTTCTGCTACTTTTACCTTCTCTGAAATTCTAATCTACCGCCCTCCAGGTCCTTATGCAAGCTTCTTACAAGCTCCACCCGACTACATCAAGTTCTCTGTAAAACTCCTAACTTAACCATACTTGGGGATTTTAACATTCAGATTGACAATAGGGACTGCCCCTATGCAAAATTACTTTTATCCTCAATGGCAGCACTAGACATTACCCATCAAACTATTGGGCCTACCCACCATAAAGGCCATACCATCGACCTTATATTTAGCAATCTCTCTGATCTTTACCTTCATACTCCTCTGCCTCTTATGTGGACAGACCATTTTCTACTGCCATTCACTCCTCGCTATGACAATTTCTCTAGGCATCCACTAGGCACTAAATCTACCGGTCGCCAATGGTCAAATCTTGACCCTAAAGTATGTCATAACACTCTTTGCCCTTCATCTTCCATCTATCATGATCCCAATCTCACGACGGTAGAGTCTTTCAACAACAGGATGTCCACCTCCCTAGACTCTATTTTGCCGATTAAGACAAGACTAATAAAATCCACACAAGCTCAACTCCTGGTTCTCTCTGCAATTGTTAGAACAAAAAAAGAAGTGTAAGAAGTTGGAAAGAATGTGGAGAAAAGATTATAGTATCTCTTCCGAGGTAATTTACAGAGAAACTGTTAGAAACTACCATGAAAACATTTAACTAGCCCAATCCCTATTCTACAGCACTAAGATCAAGCAGTCGGCAAACTCCCAGAAAGATTTTTTATATTTTTAAAGAACTTTGTCACCTTCCCCCTAATGAATCACCAATAGAGGCCTCTACCGAACATAGCTATAACTTGGCAACCTACTTTCAGGAGAAAATCACTGACATACTCCTCCTTTCCTACCACTACCAACCAGGAGCTTATAAAGGAGAAATGTGCCAATCTCCAGTCTTCAGGGATTTTACTTTCAGAGTTCCGGCCCCTAACAGTCTGTGGTTACTCCTCTATAATATGAAGTCTGGGTCTCCTCTTGATCCTGCCCCTCCCGCCATTATGGCATTGGCTTCTGACATCATCGTTCCATGTTTGACTAAGACTCTCAATCACTCCATAACCTCAGGAATTCTGTCTCAGTCCCTTAAACATGCAATCAAACCTCTTCGGAAAAGTCCAAACTCTGCCCCACTTTGCTTAGTAACTACAGGCCCATTGCCCTTCTCCCCATTCTAGCAAAAATCAGGGAAAAAACATGTCAATAAGCAACTGACACGCTTTCTTGAGGACCATGAACTCCTAGATGCTACTCAAATTGGATTTAGACCCCAATACAGTACTGAGTCGGCCCTCTTGTCTGTCACTGAATCCACCCGGCAAGTATTAGATCAGGGAGGGCGTGCAGCTATTATTCTATTGGATCTCAGTGCCACCTTTGACACCGTAGATCACAATACCCTCTGCAGTAGGCTCTCCAGTTTAGGGAAAGGCCCAGCACTAGCCTGGCTCTCCTCCTACCTCACAGGAAGAACCTTTCAGGCCTTAGATCGTTCCTTCCTGTCCAATATCCTTCCCTTGACCTGTGGAGTACCTCAGGCCTCTTCTTTAAGCCCTACTCTCTTTAATATTTATCTTTCCTCTTTAGCCAAAATAGTTAAACAATATGACCCGTCAGTGGTCACCTACGCTGATGAACTCAGTTAGTAGTATCTCTATCCAACACTAAAGATCCTTCTCTAACCAATCTTTCCTTCGGTTTGGCTGACATCGATAAATGGATAAATCTGTCCAAACTGAAACTCAATGATGGGAAATCTGAGGTGATTATCGTAGGCAACCCCCCCCCCAATCTCTTGGCACTATATACAGATGTCTTTAGCAATTCTCCCCCCCCCCCCGGACCACATAAAGAGCCTTGGTTTTTGGCTGGACTGTCGCTTAACGATTGAACAACAAGCCAAAAAGATCTCTTTCTCCTGTTTTGGCCTCCTTAGAACCCTAAGGAAAATTTTCAAGCTGTTACTTCCTCTGGCCAGAAGAATTCATATTCAGGCCATGATTCTCTCGCGACTTGATTACGGCAACTCTTTTCCTTAGCTCTCCCGACTACGTACTGAAGAAACTCCAGGTCGTACAGAATGCTGCTGCAAGACTGCTTATGAATTTGCTGAGACATAATTCAGCTAAGCCAGCCTTAGCTGCGCTTCATTGGCTGCCCAGAAAACAGCGCATTCATTTTAAAGCCTTCTGCATGATACATAAAGCCTTGCATGGCAAGGGACCCCACTACCTTAGAAAAATTATTCTTCCATATACCCCACTAGATTTCTTAGATCTTCCACCACCCACCTAGTACACATAGCACGCTTCAAGAGGTCCTCATGGGGAGGCAAATCCTTCTCAATCAAGGCAGCACACCTTTGGAATACCCTTCCCCTAGAACTCCGGCAAGAACCTCTAGAACTATCTTTCAGGAAAAAACTAAAAACTGTCCTTTATCTGACCTAACTTTTTCCCTGGTCATCTTTTTTTCTTGTATTTGATGCAGTTACTTTCCTTCATAGCGCTGGGCAGCCTTTGGGTAGCTATGGTGCCAAAACCATATTGAAAAGGCTGGTAGAGAACAAGGTTGTAATCAGCAGGGCAGAGCAGAGTTCAGCGCCTCCCTGGCTGATTACAATCAGCACTGCTGTCATCCCCTCAAGATCTTTGATCCTAGCTGGCACGGCAGTAGGTTGGCGGGTCTGCTCCCAAACCTTGTAATGTGGTGTTCAGACCACTACAGCCACAGCAGCCCGCATGCCACAGTTAGACTGACAGTCTTGTAGCCAGCAGACTCTTAATGGGCCCCTTAGTTTCTAATCTCGAATTAAGGGACATAACCAGGGCCCAAGCAAATTGTTTTAAAATTAGGAAAAATTGTAAAATTGCACAATACCACTAGGCTACAGACAATTTTTTGAGTTATTCACGTGATCACTTAGTGACAAAGTGGTATCAGCAAATGCAAAGTCCTGTATCCAACAAATGTAGGAGGCTGGCTTTTTCTGCACAGTGCACATCATTTTCATACATTATATAAAGTCCAAGCAACCTCACTTTAGTATCCAGAGGTAAAAAGCAGACCACCTAATGCTCTGTTTTTTGTGGTAGTGTTGGGAAGCAGTTAAGCTTATCTTGGAGCTGTACTAAGCATTTGTTGTACTCACAGTATCAATAAATGCGGACACACTTATCAGAATAACTTGGGACCAATTTACAGATATACTTCAGATTTTATAACATTTTAAAGACTAAGATCACCAAGTTTGTGTAAGTACTTATTTAGTTATGATTTTTCAAAGTTAAAAAATGTTCTGTTTTTATGAGTAATTAGGCACGTTAGGAATGAATGGGGAAATCTTTAAAAATGCATATAAAATCAGGCAATACTCACATGAGTGTCACCTAATAGGTCATTGAGATGTTCTGTGGGCCAGCTGGAAAATTTCAGATGGTTCCCAGTTCAAACGCGAGCAGCGGATGAAAGTTTTGTGGCTGGTGCACAACCGAGAAGAGTACCACTTGGAAACACTACACAGGTGGACTTAAAGGTAAGTCTGATGGGTCCCCTTGGAGGTTAGAGGTTGAATGGGGTTAGGGACCCCTGAAGCACAGCTGGCTTGTCATTGCAGTGGCCAGGGAGGACAGGGGCAGTTTAAATAGGTCAGCCAAGGGTCATGTGTCAGGGAGTCCTTGGAACCAGGAGCAAGTCACTTGGAGAGTAGATGGCAGGTCAGCAAGGCCAGTCTGGGGATTGGTTCCTGGGTGTCCTCATGCCCCTTGATTGGTGCTTGCTTCTGGGCTTTAGAGAGTCTGGAGTTGACTTTGCTTCTGGTTGTTTGACGTTGGTGGTCCAGGCAATAGGATATCTCAAGCCCTAAAAGTCACAGTGCCACAAAACCTAGCAAATTGGTAAGGTTTTTCAATTTGGTCTGTCATGTGGATTTTGATCATGCTGCTGGATCCGGTTCATTGGTCAATGGCCAGTCAGTGAACTGGACTTCACTGGTTCCTTAATTGTAGGTTGCAGGAGAGTGCTACCTTCACTCTGAGGGAGGTTCTTGGTGATTTTCATAAGGTTGAAGGTTCTCTTGGGGTTTGTATAGTCCTTCAGGTTTCCAGGCTACACCTCAGCGGCGATTGTCAAGTCTAGGGGTAGCAGTCAGAGTTTGGCACCTTTTTCTTTGTGCAGCAGAACTTATGCCTCGGGTCTTCTTTGTTCCTGGTCTTCTTGTGTCCACAAAACCTGATCTGTAAGTCTAGAGATGCCCACTAAACATTGCGTTTAGTGGGTGTTAGTGGAGTACCTGGTAGTAGCCAAGGGGCGACCGACCTTAGGGCGGCTACACCAAATAAGTGACCCCTTCCTGTGGGTAAAGGTCACATCCCTAACCCTGATTGTCTATTTTCCTACCATTCAAAATAGAGGAAAATAAAATGGAGTGATCACCTTGCCGATCACACCTGGTGTATGCTGAGGGGGGGCTACTCCTCCTATTCTGGCTAACTTTTCCCACCGCTTTTCCCATTCAAAGTGGCGGATAAACTATTGGGTGTCCATCTGCTGCTAGCAGCAGAGGCAGGGTCTGCTTTCAAAGGTGGTAAAGCCTTTGCTGCTGACTGCTGTGTGTCTGGCGGAGACAGTGCTATACCTCCACCCAAAAAAGGTTGTGTGTTCTGGCTCCTGAGAGCAGAGGCTCTCACCTCAGGAGTCCAGATTTCTCTGGTGGTGGCACGCTGGCTACGACCAGTCATCAACCATGCCAGGGCTGTTAGGTTTTGCAGGGAGCACATCTAAGGTATTAAATCCAACACTGGCATCAGTGTGGGTTTATTTTTCTGAGTTGTTTGATACCAAACAACCCAGTATTACAACTTACTAGGTCATAAGGTTTTGGAAAGACACAGTAAGGGGCATATTTGTTCATGCACAGATGTGCCCTCATATGCATTATAGTGCACCCTGACTTAGGGCTGGAAGACCTGCCACATGGGTGACTTACCTATATTGCATGCAGTGTTATTGGGTATAATACTCTTGTTGAGTGCCATGTTGGTTTTGCAACTTTTAGATGCAACTTGTCATACACTTGCAATGGAAGTCTGCATGAGGCTTGTGTGGGGCCTCTCAGAGTGGCACTATTGGTGCTGCAGCTCTGGGGGGCCCCTCTTCAGTACCCACTCCCTAGGTACCAGGGGTAGCATTTACTATGGACTTACAAACGTTGCTGAAGTGGCAAACATTGTATAGTTTTGGGAAAAGGGATCTGGCCCTGGGAACACGTTTAGCAGTTGCCCAGGGCACTTTGTTTGAAACTACATCATTTTCCAGGCAGAAACTGGGGGGGGTACCATGTCAAATGTGGCCCTTTCTCATGTAAATATATTCTAAAAACTATATAAAGGGTCAGGGTAGAGGTATCCTGATCCCATTTCTTGGGAGTCTGAGGAATGCTTTATGAGTTTTAAAAAGCCACAAACTTGTTTTCCATGTGCGTGGAGTTGTGACTGCCACAGTGCTCAGCGCAGCCTCCTATGTAACACTATAACAGAGTCACAAATCTTGCTAAAAAGGAAAAAAAGTACATTTACAAACTCTCATACACTAAATAATGTACTCACAGACCAACTCAGAATGTCACTCACACACCCATAAATGCACTCTTACACCCACTCACAGACCCACTCAGACTCATGCACCCACTGAGAGATCCAAACTGATACTTCGACACCCACTCACAGACCCACTGGTACACTCACACCGACTCATGCCACCATGCACACACCTAATAAGATAGTGTCACACACCCACTGAGTTATGCATGCACTCAGACCCAGTGAGACTCATGCACCCACTCACTCATGCACTCACTCACATACCTACTCAGGCTCTCATGCATCACATACCCACTCAGGAACTCATGCACCGACTCAGAGCCACTCTGATCCTTACACACACACAGACCCACTGAGCCACTTATGCACCCACTCACAGACCATCTCAGTCATGCACACACTCAGTGACTTATTCACCCACTCATAGACCCAGACACTTATGCACCCATGCATATGCCCAATCTTTCACACACCCATTCACAGACCCACTCTGACACTCACCCATTTACAGACACTCAGAATTTCAATCACCGACTTAGACACTCATGTACCCGCTCACAGGCCCACAGATACACACGTACTCACCAATACACTTAGGGGGTGATTCTGATCTTGGCGGGCGGCGGGAGCCGCCAGAATACCGCTGTGCGGTCAAAAGACCGCCGCCGTAATTCTGAGTTTCCCGCTGGTCGGGCGGGCGACCGCCAGAAGGCCGCCCGCCCGCCCAGCGGGAAACCCCCTTCTACGAGGATGGCGGCTCCGAATGGAGCCGGCGGAGTGGAAAGGGTGCGACGGGTGCAGTTGCACCCGTCGCGATTTTCAGTGTCTGCTATGCAGACACTGAAAATCTTAGTGGGGCCCTGTTAGGGGGCCCCTGCAGTGCCCATGCCATTGGCATGGGCACTGCAGGGGCCCCCAGGGGCCCCACGACACCCGTTACCGCCATCCTGTTCCTGGCGGTGAAAACTGCCAGGAACAGGATGGCGGTAAGGGGGTCGGAATCCCCATGGCGGCGCTGCAAGCAGCGCCGCCGTGGAGGATTCCCTAGGGCAGCGGGAAACCGGCGGGACACCGCCGGTTTCCCGTTTCTGACCGCGGCTGTACCGCTGCGGTCAGAATGCCCATGGGAGCACCGCCAGCCTGTTGGCGGTGCTCCCGTCATTTTAGCCCTGGCGTTCGTCGACCGCCAGGGTTAGAATGACCCCCTTAGTCACTCATGCATGCACTCAGACCCACATACTCATGCACCCACTCACTGACCCATTTTGACTGGGTCTGTGAGCGTTTGTTTGTGACTAAGTGGGTCTGTGAGTGCATCTGAGTCGGTCTATGAGTGGGTGCATGAGAGTCTGACTGGGCCTGAGTATGTGCCTGACTATCTGACTAATGCCCCCACTCACAGACCCACTCAGTGATCATGCACCCAATCAGATCCACCCCCCTACTACTGGACCCAGTCAGACTTGCACTCACAGATGCACTCATACTCTCACCCACCCAGAAACCCAATGTGAGAATCCCACTCTCAAATCCACATACTCTCACTTACCCAGTCACAGACCCACTCAGATATATATGCAGCCACTCATAGACCCACTCAGATATATATGCAGCCAGTCACAGATACACTCACACATCCACTCACAGACCCAGTCAGACTCTCACGCACCCACTAATAAACCCCATTCAGACACACAGGCATGAACACGCTCAATGACCCAGTCATTCTCTCCTACACCCACTCACAGACCCAGAATCACACACATTTTCACAAACGCACTCAGACTCTCACACACACACAGACCCACTGAGCCACTTATGCACCACTCAGAACCACTCTGACACTCACAGGACCACCCAGTCACACACATGCTCACAGCACCAGTCAGACTCATGCATCCATTCACAGACCCACTGATACACTAACATCCACTCACAGACCCACGTACACCCACAAAGACCTACTCAGACAGTCATGAGCACACACAGACCCACTCATACTCTAACACAACCACTCAGTCATGCATCCACTCACAGACCCCATTAGATATCTAATCAGGTACTCAAAAATGTATTGGGACATGGAGAAAGTAAAATAAAGACATATGAACAGTAAGTGGGGTGTTGAGCATTTGATGTGTGCTTTTGGTTTGCAGATCCTCGGTGGAGTTTTGTCTCCAAAATGTTTTTAAAAAAAAGATTTAGTTTGAAATTTCAATAGTGCTTGGGAAATAAGGTGGCTCTAAGAAGAGCCTTTATGTTCATTGTGTGAATATGATTAGTAGACATAAGAGTGGATGCAAAGTATCAAGTTGCTCAGAAACACTGTTGCCTTCATCCGTGAAGTGAGCACCATCTCTTCAATATATTCCATGCATATTAAAGTGGAGGTTATTATTATAGATAGAGCCCTTGTTATAGACTGAGGAATGCTGAAACTGTTGTATTAATATGCTTCATGACTGTCTATCTGTGGACAAAATTCAGTTCTGCCACTGGCATGTTAGAGAACACAAAGGCAGTGTGAGGGGAAAAATGTAAATAACTGGCCAAAGGTAGTCTTCATTAGGATTTTCAGTCCTACCCCAGTCAGTATGCCAAGGTCATTACCACCACAGTGCACAATCATGAGGTGAGAGGGTTAGGAATCCACTATGTTTTCTACCAATGGAAGCAATCGGTACCACTTTTAAACCTTTCTGACCAACAAAAGTAATATCCACATTAGATAAACCCAGGCCTCTGTCAATGCCATCTTTCTAGCATACTCACTAGCCCAAAAACAGCTAGGGCCTAAAATCCACACTAACCAAATTGAAGGGAAGAGGCAGTAGCATACAGAAGGCTGCAGCTCAATGATGGAGTTTTCAAGGTGTGATGTGGTTAAAAGTGGAGGGCATCACCTGGTTTAAAAAAGCACAAATTTCATTGGATGTAGTAACTACATTGGTAGATAAAAATAGGTTGTGATTTAAAACATTGTCAGCAGATCTGTGATTGGCTCCAATTATTTCACAAACAAGTAATGCTATTTTGGATATGCTTTCATTCTCTAACAGTCAACAACACCTGTTACAGAAAAAAAAAACTAGAATGCTGCTGACAGATGGTGTTGTGAACTTCTGAACTACTCCAACAGTGGAGTGTTCCAAAGAAGTTGCTATGGCAGCTGAGGTGAAACAGTGTGGGGGGAGGGCAGTTAAAGTACAATTTATAAGTTGAATTATGAGTGGTTTTGGTACTGTAGCTATTGAAAAAAAGAGTAATTGTCCAGTTCACCATCAACATTGTATGTTAAATGCACCTGAGAAATAACCGAAACATAATAGTAAATACATTTGAGCACCCCAAGTTACACAGGGTGACTGTGCTGAGTACAGCAACTCCAGTCACACACACTACCAAACTGGGCTTCTTTCCAAAAATACAAGAAAGAGTTAACAGCCACTAAATTCAGATGTGAGATAAGATAAACAAAATATGAGACAGTTTTTGATTTGTTAACTAGGAAAGTATCATTGAGCCATAAGTTGAAAAGGTTGCCATTAATTGTTCATTAGTGTACCATTGTTATGCTGAGACTTTATGCTTATACAAAGAAGAGTTAAAGTGAAATTTTGACTGTATTTTACATATCAATTAAAGCAATTTAACTGGTATATCAATTAGAGTGTATGTTTACAACAAATGTGTACTCACAGGTATGTGTGTGTAGATATGAGGAATAGAAGTGCATATGGCAGAGAAAAGTAGTGTCTCAGATAGAACCAGAGAGATATTTAAACTTCATTCACATGTGTTGTATATATTTATACTCCTTTTTCTCTGCCCTCCATGAACTCCATGTTAGATTAGCCTCCTTTTTATGCTCACCAGAAATACACTCACTTATATCAAACATGGAATACTTGTCTCGTACAATATCTGACCATAACCCCCAGTTGCTGTCTTTGAGGTGGGGGTCCCCCACCCCATGTATACCCACGTGGAGACTCAGACCCGAATTACTGGAGGATCCCCCCTTCCGAGAAGATATCCGCCAAGGCATAGTACAATAGTTCAAAGAAAATGATAGCACCGCGACTAGCAGTCTGATAGAATGGGACGCCTTCAAGTCAGTAATAAGGGGGAGATGCATTGCCGAAACAATAGGAATTCGTAGGACCTTATTAGGAGACACAGAGAGCCGAGGCTAAGCTGAGAGAAACAGAGAAAAATAGGCCCGGAAACCCACATTTACAACCCCGAATACAAGAGAACAGGTCAGAAGTAGCACTTTGCGTCGAACGTCTCAGATGTTTCGACCATAAACACTATCTTGCAACAGTGCATGGCGAAAGAGATAAGGTGGGTAAACTGCTTGCCTGGGTAGTCTCGCAATCAGAAAAATCCCCCCCATAATGAACCTGATCTCAAGGGCTGGGACCTAAATACATGACCCTGAACAGATTAACGCCCAGTTCTTGGCTTTCTACGAATCACTATACCAAAAAAGATTCAACTTAAACAGGGACCTAACTGAACATTACTTAATAACAATAAACTTAAAACCCTGGGAACCAACACCCACTGACGCACTAGAGGAGAATATCACACTAGATGAGATCAAGGAGGCTGAGAAGGGTCTGGCAAAGGGAAAATCGCCCGGTACTGACGGCCTTCCTGCTGAGTTTTACAAAGCCTTTGCTGAAATTCTCACCCACACTAGAAAAAATGTTTAAATGCGCCAGGGACCAAGGCCTCTTACCCGAGACTACTAGGGAAGCCTTTATAGTCCAGCTGTTCAAGCCCGGCAAGGATCCAACTGGAGTGGGAGCATACAGACCCCTCTCCATGCTGAACCTCGATTATAAAATCCTCAGCAAGATCCTGGCAACCGGACTCCTTCCTCTGATGCCCTCTTTAATCCACCCAGACCAAGCAGGTTTAATTCCAGGTTGCAACACAGCGGGAAATATTTGCAGGCTAATTGCAGTTATGAGGGAAGTAAATCCCACAATGGAGTCCCCGGGCATCTTGGCAGTAGATATCGAAAAAGCCTTTGATAGCTTGGAATGGGACTTCCTTTATAAAGTTATGACCCAGCTGGGAATTGGCCCTGAATACATTGCATGGGTGAAATTACTATATACTAACCCCTCAGCTAGAGTCCGTACGGGGCGTATAATATCGTCCAGATACGCAGTTGAACGCGGGACGAGACAGGGCTGCCCCCTCTCCTCCCTGTTTGCACTGGCACTGGAATCTCTGGCTGCTGCGGCCAGAGCGGGACAGGGAGGACCTGGAATACTGGTCGGAAACATAAGACATTACATAGCCCTGTACGCGGACGACCTCCTGATTTTTTTGAATGACATACAAAGGGATTTACCCCTGGCTCAACTAATGCTATCTAACTTCGAAGATCACTCAGGCCTAAAAGTAAACTGGGACAAAACAGGTTTATTCCCCTTGGTAAAACATCATCAGCCCCCACTGAATCTGGGAATGGTTAGATGGATACCCGATCGGCTCCCATATCTAGGGGTGAAAATATATCATGAGGCCAGGGATATTCTCGATGGAAATCTGGGCGGCGCTGTCCGCTCCATAAAATCCTGCATGACATTCTGGCAAACACTCCCACTATCAGTGACAAGTCGCATTGCGATTCTTAAAATGATAGTAGTCCCGAGACTGTTAAACCATTTCTCGGCCCTTCCGATCTGGATTCCTAAGTCCTTCTTCAGGGACCTGAATACAACAGTAAGCTCATTTATATGGGGTAACGGCAGGAAAAGAGCTGCTCTAACAAAGCTCCAAAGACAGATGACAGATGGGGGCCTGGCAACACCAGACTTCGAGTCATATTACCTTGTGGCTCAATTACAGTGGCTGGCACTCTGGATCTCTAACAGCTTGGTGTTAAAACCAAATGCAGAGACCTCCTTACCGCAGAAGGCATGACTGTTTGAGATATTACTGGGCACCCCTAAAGAAGAAAAAAAAGACAGCCCAGAATTGAAAATAATTACTAAATGTTGGAAATCATACTTACGTAAAACAAAAACTAAGACTCCCTATTCAGCGGAACTCCCCCTCAGCGCGCTGCAGGCAATAACACAGAAGAGGACTGAACTCGAGCTTAGAGACAGGTTGGAGGCCGGAATTAATACTGTAGGCATACTATTCGAGAACAATACATTGAAATCCTTTGAGACCTTTAGAGCACAAATTGACATCCCGGCGAAACATTTTTTAACATACTGGACCATAAAAGCCAGTATATGCAATCACTGGCGAACAAAAAACACTGAACCCTCAGCACAAGCAATGTGTACATACCTGACATCCCCAAATGCCAAGACTAGGGCTATATGTACTCTGTATGCTTTGATTCGAGCAGACAGTACAGTCTCTCTTCCCTATCTAAAACAACAATGGGAAAAAACGTTCAATCGCGACATCCCAGAAATAGAATGGGAACACATACTGCGGAACCTGCCTAAAGCTTTGCGGAATGCCAGATTTAAACTAATTAATTTTTATATCCTGCATCAAGCCTACCTAACGCCTGCCCGCATTAATAAATACTTCAGTAAATCCACAGAGTGTTGCCCAAGATGCAGATTAATAGACGCAGAATTTAATCACATGTTTTGGGAATGCCAAATACTGACATCTTACTGGACAGAGATTTGCCAAAAATTGTCCCAGATACTAAGTAAGACTGTGACATGCTCAGTGGATATCTGCCTCCTGCACGCATTTACACATTCTACTAAACACAAGGCCTCAGACAGATTCCTGGACTTGGCCCTAACACTAGTGAAAAGAGAAATAGCTAGCAACTGGAAAAATCCTGTGGGCCCTTGACTAATAAACTGGAAAATGAACTACTCAGGTGGGCAACTGCTGAGGGTACACTGCTGCAAAGAGAGGCCAAAACCGGGATCAGACCTCTGGAAATATCAGAAAACTGGGAAACAATTATGGATTCACTTAGAACTGAGCTAACACAACAACACCCCCTCAACACTCCATAACCAAGACCATGATATCGATACCAAAACACAAAAACATACAGGGGCATATTTATACTCCGTTTGCGCCGAATTTGCGTCGTTTTTTTCGACGCAAATTCGACGCAAAACTAACTCCATATTTATACTTTGGCGTTAGACGCGTCTAGCGCCAAAGTTCATGGAGTTAGCGTCATTTTTTTGCGTGAACACCTTCCTTGCGTTAATGATATGCAAGGTAGGCGTTCCCGTCTTAAAAAATGACTCAGATGCTATTGCGTCGGATTTATACTCCCGGGCAAAAATGACGCCCAGGAGTGGGCGGGTCAAAAAAACCCGCATTAGCGCCGGATTTTAGCGCCTGGGTCAGGGCAGGCGTTAAGGGACCTGTGGGCTCAGAATGAGCCCAGAGGTGCCCTCCCCTGCCCCCAGGGACAACCCCTGCCACCCTTGCCCACCCCAGGAGGACACCCAAGGCTGGAGGGACCCACCCCAGGGACATAAAGGTAAGTCCAGGTAGGTATTTTTTTTTATTTTTCTTTGTGGCATAGGGGGGCCTGATTTGTGCCCCCCTACATGACACTATGCCCAATGACCATGCCCAGGGGACAGAAGTCCCCTGGGCATGGCCATTGGGCAAGGGGGCATGACTCCTGTCTTTGCTAAGACAGGAGTCATTTCAATGGGGGATGGGCGTCGTAAAAAAATGGCGCAAATCGGGTTGAGGCGATTTTTTTGCCTCAGCCTGACTTGCACCATTTCTGGACGCCCATACGGCATTTCCCCCCTACGCCGGCGCTGCCTGGTGTACGTTGTTTTTTTTAACGCACACCAGACAGCGCCGGCGGCTAATGCCGGCTAACGTCATTCAATAAATACGGCACCCGCATGGCGCTTCAGAATGGCGTTAGCCGGCGCTAATTTTTTTGACGCAAAACTGCGTTGGCGCAGTTTTGCGTCAAAAAGTATAAATATGGGCCACAATACTCGAAAACAGAACAAGACTTACCCATAAACAAGAGTAGAAGACCCCTACACGTACAGTTAGCTACCAAAGACTCTATAGAGTTAACCAAAAATCCCTAGCCTTCCTGCTACAAATATAACATTACCAAAATGAGATCTGACTGAGGGGGTTAGGGTGGGATTGGGGAGGGGGGGGTTGGAATTTGTTGCTACAAAAAGTGCACAATGAATACTAAATAGGAACCTCTACCAGACTAGGCACATAAGTAACTAAGATAAATGTGATAAAAAGAGAGATGTAAAGAAGTAAATAATGTTTAAGTTGTTTTGAACTGTTTATAAAATCAATAAAATCTGGTTTAAAAAAAAAACAAAGTGTGTTGTATATATTTATCATTTTAGAAAATGATTAACACTAGTTGTTTTTAAACCATGCTTTTTGCGTGCTACAGCGGAATTTAAATGTCAGTTAGAGTTGGCATTTCTAACCAGTTTCCAAGACAGATTTCTCTTTACTACATATAAGTTACGTCTAAAGTAGGCTATATGGGTTATAGGGAGGGCGGTATGTGCATATGAGGAAAGAGATATACTTTGAATTTGTAGTTTATCACTTCTGCACTTTCAGTTCCATATGGTGTATGATATGTACAGAGTCTCACCTATAGTCTGTCACAAACCTGTTCTCTAAAACTTAGGGGCATTGTTATGAATATTAGGTGTTGCACCTAGTGCAGCAACACTTTCACCAACCCTTAACACCCCCCCATGTGTGCGCTGTATTTAATATACGTGTACCATGGCGGTACTTAGGAAACTAGCGTCAATATTTTTACACTAGTTTGTCACTTTGCAGGATTAGTGTAAAAAAATGTTGACTCTAATCCTGCAAAGCACCCAGAAGCCCGTGGTAACCAATAAGAGCCTCCTTCTAATGACTGCTCAGAGCAGGCATTAAAAGTGCTGAAGAAATGAACACAAGGAACTCTCTCAGATTTCTTTGAACCATTTTTTTGGCCCTCCTTTGCATGCATTATGCCTGGTGCAGGCATAATGTAGCGCAAAGGGTTGCAAACTGGCGCAATGCATACATTGTGACACTTTGTAAATATGGTGCAGCGCTTTTGGCCATCTAATGCCACATTAGCGTAAAAAAACGAAACTAAAGTGTTGTTAGAATGGCACTAGGCCCTCCTAAATCTGGGTCTTAGGGTTCGTGCTAGTGTAGAGGTTGGAAGGGGGTCAGGGACCCCGAGAGCACAGCTGGTTTTCTGATGCAGAGTCCAGGGAAGCAGGGTGCAGAGCAGATAGAGCAGCTAAGGTTTATGTATCAAGGAGCTTTTGGAGCCAGGTTCAGATCACTTGAACAGTGGATTGCAGGTCAGCAGGACCACTCTTGGGGGGGGGAGGGGATAGAAGGAGGGGGGTCTTGGCTGTCCTGAAGTCCCTCCACCTGTGCTTGCTTCTGGTCCCCAGTGTGTCTGCAGTGGACTTTTCTTATTGGTGTACAAGGCTGGGGGTCCAGTATCCTGGGCTATGTTATGTCTCAGCCACTGGATGCTGCAGTGCCACCAAACTTGCCACACTGACAGGTTTTGTCATCTGGGTCCATGGATTATACTTGGACTGCCTGCTGTGTCCTGTTCATTGGTCAGCAGGCGGTCAGTGAACTGGATTTCACTGGTTCTTGCCTGTTGGATGCAAGGTATGCCTTTGCTCTGGAGGGAGGTTCCTACCAATTTTTGGAAGGTTGGAGGTCCTCTGGGGTTCTCAGTCTTTCTGATGACCAGTAGACCCCCTCAGCACTGATTGTAGTGTCCTGGGTACAGCAGACAAGGTTTGGCACCTTTTTCTTTTTGCAGCAGGACTTCTGTTCTCAAGCCTTAGGTCTCCTTGTCACTGATCTTGTGTCCATCAAATCTCATATGCAGATCTAGGAATACCCACTAAATACTACATTTAGTGGGTGTTTAGGGGAGAACCTGGTAGTGGCCAATGGGCCACCTACCTTAGGGAGGCTACACCAAGTATATGACCACTTCAGTCCAAAGCCCTTGGAGACACTTCACAAGCAGGAAAACACAGCAAAGTCTAGTTGTCCTGTCAAAGGCAGAAGCAGCAACTGCAGGCAAACCCAGCAAAGCACACCCACAGGGAAAGGGACAGTACTCCTCTTCAGCTCATCCCCTTGGCAGAAGTTCCTCTTGATCCAGAAGTAAACTAAAAGTCTGGGGTTTTAAGTCCACTACTTATACCCCTTTCTGCCTTTAAAGTAGGCAAACTTCAAAGGAAAGTCTTGGTTGTTGACAAGCTCCCCCCTTGCTAAGGCCTGGCCCCAGAAACTCCAGGGGGTTGGAGACTACATTGTGTGAAGACAGGCATAGCCCTTTCAGGTGTGTCATCTCCTACCCTCCCATTCTAGCCCAGGAGCCTCATCAGGATATTCAGGCTATACCCCAGATCCCTTTGTATCACTGTCTAGAGGGAATTCACAAACAACCCAACATCATTCTGACCCAGAAGTGGATTCCACAGGTAGGCAGAGGCACAGAATGGCTAAGCAAGAAAATGCCCATTTTCTAACCCCACATCTGTACCTGCTCCCAATGGGAAACTGCACATAAAACATTTAAAGGCAGACCCCATGTTAACCTATGAGAGAGATAGACCTTGCAATAGTGAAAGTCGAATTTGGTAGTATTTCAGGATATGTAAAACACATCAGTACATGTCCTACCTTTACCATACATTGCATCCTGCCCATATGGCTACCTAGTGCTACTCTTTGGGTGCTTTATATGTACAAAAAGGGAAGGCCACTTGCCAGGTCACATAGGCAGGTTAAAACTGCACACACAGACACTGAAGTGGCAGGTCTGAGCCATGTTTCCACTCTTACTCATGTGGATGGCACAATCAGTGCCAGGGCACCTCTAGTACAATTTAATATGGACTTACTAGTAAATCAAATATGCTAATCGTGGAAAAGCCAATTACACATACAGTTTACACAGGGAGCACTTGCACTTTAGCACTGGTCAGCAGCAAAGTCCAGCACACAGTCACAAACACAGGAAGCAGAGGCAAAAAGGCAGGGGAAACCTTGCAAAGGATGCCAGGTCTAACAGTAAGTCTGGGACTAACTAGTACATGAAATAGTTTTAAAGTCTTTCCCAGAAAAGCAGTACCTAGCAGAGTTTGACCAGCAAAGTACAGACATTGTGAAGTCAAATATGTTGGATACATTCTATCCAAGAAGAAGTCCAGATCCAGAAGACAAGTGTCTTTATGAAATTCTTCAAAACTACAGATATAGAAGCAATGTAAGTGAAAACAGAGAAAAGAAATATGCAGTACTTGTATGTAGGAGGCTGGCCTGGTTGGTAGTGGGTACCTTTGGTACTTACACCTTTTACCAGGTCAAGTTATCCCTTCTTACTGAAATGTAGTAGTGTTCTAGCAGCTTAGGCTGATAGAGGTAGCTATAGCAGAGCAGCTTAGGCTGAACTAGGAGACATGCAAATCTCATGCAATACCACTTATAGTTACACAGTACTTATACACAAGCAAAGACAATAATCAGTGTTAGCAAAAATAAAGGTATTTATTTGGGTGACACAGCACCAAAAATATCTTAGAGTCAATACTCCTTCTGGAGGTAAGTATTATACACTAGACACCAAAATTAGACAAGTAAATAATCATAGAACAATGCAAACAATAGGAAATGATATAGAATGCAATGGGAGAAAATAGGTCTAGAGGAAACAAACCATATACTACAGTGGAATGTGAATCACAAATTCCCTCCTAGACAAGTGTAGTGTTTGCAGAATCAGTGGGAGAGTAAGAATACAGTAAAGGTAAGTAAATTACCCCACCCCAGAGCCCAGAAAAGCAAGAGTAAAGTACTGCAAGTTTCCTTAGGACACAATACTCCTCGTTTTTGGGATTTTGCAGCAGCCAACCAAGTCTGCAAAGAACAACTGCTGGATTATTGTGCCTGAAGACCTGCAAAGGAAGGGGACCAAGTCCAGAAGTCAAAAGAAGTTCCAGGAAGGACAGGAGCCCCTGCCAACCCAGAAGAGGGTGCAAAAGAAGAGTCCCCGGTTATTCAAAGACAGCAGAAATGCACGCTAGGAAGATGCCAGCCGGTTCCTGCATGAAGCAAAAGAAGTCCCATGGTGTGAAGATCATTGCAGACGAGATTTCATGTTGGAAGTCGTCAACAAGCCTTGGCTATGACAAAAGTGCATTTTGCATCAAAATGGCGCTGCAAGGACCCAGGAGGGACCTGGGGGCCTCAACTCTGAGGAGGAGGAGAAGGCTCTCACCACTTTAGATAACCGTCAGGATCCCAGCCAGCACCCCCAGGAGCAGCAGGACCCAGGTTCAAAGGAGGTGCAAAACGCAGTTGATGCAGCACAACAAAAGAAGGTCCCACGCCACTGGAGAAAAACTCAGCGAGTTGAGCGTCACAGGATGGAGTGCTGGGGACCCGGGCCAGGCTGTGCAGGAAGGAATTTTGCAAAGAATGCACAGACGACACAGTACACAGGCATACCATCGTTCTTGGGGAAGGCAAGGTCTTAACTCCTCCAAATTGTGTCAGCAGGACCTCAGGACAGTCTATGTCGATGAAGTCCACCCTCTGTTTCCTTAGGAGCACGCTTCTCATTGCAAAAGGAGTACCAGGGTACCAGTCGTCATCTTGGAAGGTGCCTGCAAGGAGCAGGGGAGTGACTCAGTCACTCCACTGGAGATTTCTTCGGTTCGTCTGGTGCAGGATGAAGACAGGGAGTCCCCAGAGCATGCACACCGTGGGAATTGTTGCAGTTGCTGACTTGGAGCTGAGGTTGCTGAAGAAAAGTGTCTCTTGTAGACACTTTGTTGTAGTTAGTGTTTGTTGGAGCAGGCTGCGGTTGCTCCGAGGTCAGAAGAGCCTGAAGTTGTTGCAGAGGATTCCTGAAGGAAACTTGCAAGCAGAATCTGAAGAGAACCCACAGGAGAGTCCCTAAATAGCCCTGAGAGGGGGATTGGCTACCTTATCAGGTATGGACCTATCAGGTGGGGTCTCTGATGTCACCTGCTTGCACTGGCCACTCAGGCCTCCAGAGTGCCCCTACACCTTGCAAAGCAAAATTGCTGAAGTCTGGGACACACGGATGAGTGAGTGAGCGAGTGTTTGGGATGAAGGTTCACAGACTTCCACATCTATGTCTTGCTAGAATGAGATGGGGAGGTTCACACATGACCAAACAAGTCGGATGAGCGAGTGAGCAAGTTTGGGATGAAGGTTTACAGACTTCCACATCTATGTCTTGCTAGAATGAGATGGGGAGGTTTCACACATGACCAAACAAGTCGAGTGAGTGAGTGTTTGAGATGAAGGTTCACAGACTTCCACATCTATGTCTTATTGGAATGAGGTGGGGAGATGAGGAGGTGGGGAGGATTCACACATGACCAAGCAACAAATCAGATGAGTGAGGAAGTGTTTGGGATGAAGGTTCACAGACTTCCTAATCTATGTCTTAATGGAATAAGGCTGGGAGGTGGGGAGGTTTCACACATGTGAATGGGGAGGTTTCAAATATGACCAAACAACAAGTCGGATGAGTGAGTGAGTGTTTGGGACAAAGGTTCACAGACTTCCACATCTATGTCTTGCTGGAGAGAGATGGGGGGATGGGGGGGTTGAGGGAGCTATGGAAGGGGAGATGGGGAAGCTATGGATGGGGGAGCTATGGATGGGGGGAGCTATGGATGGGGAGCTATGGATGGGGGAGCAGGTGGAGATGACAAGTCAGATGAGTGAGTGAGCCAGTATTTGGGACAAAGGTTCACAGACTTCCACATCAAGGTCTTGCTGGAATGAGATGGGGAGGTTTCACACATGACCAAACAACAAGTCGGGGGAGGTGGG
The DNA here is from genome assembly GCF_031143425.1 of Pleurodeles waltl. NCBI lineage: Eukaryota > Metazoa > Chordata > Amphibia > Caudata > Salamandridae > Pleurodeles > Pleurodeles waltl. The sequence continues at coordinate 1,279,588,998 of NC_090444.1, read as the reverse complement.
GAGATTTCACACATGACCAAACAACAACTCTGGGGAGATGGGTCCGCAGATGACTCAACCACCAAGTCGGATGAGTGAGTGTTTGGGATGAAGATTCACAGACTTCCACATCTATGTCTTGCTGGAGAGAGATGGGGGGGTGGGGGGATGGGGGGTGAGGGAGCTATGGATGGGGGAGCTATGGATGGGGCGATGGGGGAGCTATGGATGGGGGAGCTTTGGGTGGGGGAGCTATGGATGGGGGAGCTATGGATGGGGAGGAGGTGGAGATGACAAGTCAGATGAGTGAGGGAGCAAGTGTTTTGGACAAAGGTTCACATACTTCCACATCTAGGTCTTGCTGGAATGAGATGGGGAGGTTTCACACATGACCAAACAACAAGTCGGATAAGTGAGTGAGCGTTTTAGATGAAGGTTCACAGACTTCCACATCTATGGGGGTTATTCTAACTTTGGAGGAGTGTTAATCCGTCCCAAAAGTGATGGTAAAGTGACGGATATACCACCAGCCGTATTACGAGTTCCATAGGATATAATGGACTCGTAATACGGCTGGTGGTAAATCCGTCACTTTTCCGTCACTTTTGGGACAGATTAACACCTCCTCCAAAGTTAGAATAACCCCCTATGTCTTGCTAGAATGAGATGGGGAGGTTTCACACATGACCAAACAAGTCGGATGAGCGAGTGAGCAAGTTTGGGATGAAGGTTCACAAACTTCCACATCTATGTCTTGCTAGAATGAGATGGGGAGTTTTCATACATGACCAAACAAATCGAGTGAGTGAGTGAGCGAGTGTTTGGGATGAAGGTTCACAGACTTCCACATCTATGTCTTACTGGAATGAGGTGGGGAGATGGGGAGGATTCACACATGACCAAGCAACAAATCAGATGAGTGAGCGAGTGTTTGGGATGAAGGTTCACAGACTTCCTCATCTATGTCTTAATGGAATGAGGCTGGGAGGTGGGGAGGTTTCACACATGTGAATGGGGAGGTTTGAAATATGACCAAACAACAAGTCGGATGAGTGAGTGAGCGTTTGGGACAAAGGTTCACAGACTTCCACATCTATGTCTTGCTGGAAAGAGATGGGGGGGGTGGGGGGGGAGCTATGGATGGGGAGATGGGGGAGCTATGGATGGGGGAGCTATGGATGGGGAGATGGGGGAGCTATGGATGGGGGAGCTATGGATGGGGAGGAGGTGGAGATGACAAGTCAGATGAGTGAGCGAGTGTTTGGGACAAAGGTTCACAGACTTCCACATCTAGGTCTTGCTGGAATGAGATGGGGAGGTTTCTCACATGACCAAACAACAAGTCGGGGGAGGTGGGGAGATTTCACACATGACCAAACAACAAGTCTGGGGAGATGGGTTCACACATGACTCAACCACCAAGTCGGATGAGTGAGTGTTTGGGATGAAGGTTCACAGACTTCCACATCTATGTCTTGCTGGAGAGAGATGGGAGGGATGGGGGGTTGAGGGAGCTATGGATGCGGGAGCTATGGATGGGGAGATGGGGGAGCTATGGATGGGGGAGCTATGGATAGGGAGCTATGGATGGGGGAGCTATGGATGGGGAGGAGGTGGAGATGACAAGTCAGATGAGTGAGTGAGCGAGTGTTTGGGACAAAGGTTCACAGACTTCCACATCTAGGTCTTGCTGGAATGAGATGGGGAGGTTTCACACATGACCAAACAACAAGTCGGATGAGTGAATGAGCGAGCGTTTTGGATGAAGGTTCACAGACTTCCACATCTATGTCTTGCTGGAATGAGATGGGGAGGTTTCACACATGACCAAACAACAAGTCGTGGGAGGTGGGGAGATTTCACACATGACCAAACAACAAGTCTGGGGAGATGGGTTCACACATGACTCAACCACCAAGTCATATGAGTGAGCGAGCGTTGGCTGTTTGGCTGCTTGTCTCCGTGAACTTACTGTTGCAACAAGTGTCTTTGACCAAATAAAATTCTCTGGAAGAAACTAACAGAAACTTCGCGTCATTACCTGTTCAGTAATTTGGGACTCTTTGTAATCATTATATAGAATCGTGTTTACAATTCAAAGTGGTGCACCACCTAATCCTTTCAGGTTCACACATGACTCAACCACCAAGTCGGATGAGTGAGTGTTTGTGATGAAGGTTCACAGACTTCCACATCTATGTCTTTCTGGAATGAGATGGGGAGATTCACACATGACTACAACAACTTGGAGAGCGGGGAGATGCTACTGATCAGCATCAGTTAAAACATGTGAAAGAACCTGCACTGAGGGTATGGGAGGAATGTTTAGAGGCTTGCTGTTTTCCACAACTATGTCCAACAGGAATGAGACAAGGACACAGGTTTTCAAACCTATTGAAAACCTGAAACACTGATTTACAGGTTAGAAATGGGGTCTCTAGTTGGCAGTCAGTTTACACCGTGTCCAAGTAGGGACCCTCACTTTAGACTAGGTAAGGAAAATACACTCCTCAGATTACCTCTGCTCAGCCCCGTGGTTTCTTCGCACAAGCAGGCATGCTTATCTCAGAGGCAAGGTGTAAAGTATTTACACAAACAGATACAGTAACACCATGAAAACCACAAAAGTATTCCACACCAGTTTAGAAAAATAACGAATATTTATCTAAAACATACAAGACTAAAAGAAGAAAAGATCCAACAACTTGTACAATAAAGATACCAAATTTTAAAGTAGTGTTAATCCATGAGAATGGATGTGTTTTCTTTAGCACTAAGTACCTTGCATGCTTAAAAAAAAAAAAAAAAATCCATCAGAAAAGCAAGTGATGCATCAATTCCTTACAAGTGAAACCATGCGTTGATTCTCAACAGGTAAGCAATGCATCAATTCTTTCCTCACAGGGAAGGGACGCATCAATTTCCAGGCAGGCAGCTTCAGGTCTTTGCAGTGATGTTGCAGTTTGACACCCAGGGAGGATGTGTGGAAAATCCAGACACTAATGATGAAGTCACTGAGCTGGTGATGTGCTGATTTCTGTAGCCGCAAGGCAGGCGCTGCATTGATTTTACAGCCACAATGTGGGTGCTGTGTCTCTTTCTGCCACTTGGCTCCGGTGCATGGATTCAGTCAGGTTTCACCAGTTTCTCCTTCCCAGGGCCCAAGGACTGGAGTGGCACTGATTTGGCAAGTCGTCCGTCTCAGCAAGAGAGCCCAGGTGCTGGCAAGTGAAGTCTTTGATGTCCCTGAGACTTCTTAACAGCAAGCTCAGTCCAAGCCCTTGGAGAAACTTCACCATCAGGATACATAGCAAAGTCTAGTCTTTGTCTTCTGTGGCAGAAATAGCAACTCGAGGCCAAGCTAACAAAGCACACACAGCAAAGGTGCAGTACTCCTCCTCACAGCTCTTCTCCTTGGCAGAGGTTCCTCTTGATCCAGAAGTGTTCTAAAATTGTGGGGTCAGTCGTCCACTACATACACATTGCTGCCTATTAAGTTGACAAACTTCAAAGCAAAATCTTGTTCCCATTTCTCCACCAAAAGACTTGGAAACAGCATGGTAAATTTGTTGTAATCCTAACTACAGCTGTATTTTTCTTATGGAGATTAGTTCATAAATTGGTGGCTAGAAAACAAGATGAAAAGCAGATATTAAAGGAAGTGTGGACCTTTCTGCATGAACAGTTTAAGTCAGTTAATGCTGCATTTTATATGGGATTATTAGATTAATAGGATAATCCAAGTCTAGTTCCTTTGTAAGGTTACACTGTATTTTCGTGTATTTATAATATGCACATTCATGCCCGAGGATATCTTGGTACTGAATATTAGATGTTTATTGTTACTCAACACAATTGAACACATTTTATCAACCTTGGAATGATGAAAGACTAAGTGAAAGCACCAAAATTCAAATGTCAGGCGGTCAAACAGATCCGTCAAGTGAAAAGATTAGTTTACTGAGATACCAGACTAAATACTATGGGGGTCATTCTGACCCTGGCGGCTGGTGACCGCCAGGGTCACCGACCACGGGAGCACCGCCAACAGGCTGGCGGTGCTCCCTCAAGCATTCTGACCGCGGCGGTTCAGCCGCGGTCAGAAACGGAAAGTCGGCGGTCTCCCGCCGACTTTCCGCTGCTCGGGAGAATCCTTCATGGCGGCGGAGCGCGCTCCGCCGCCATGGGGATTCTGACACCCCCTACCGCCATCCTGTTCCTGGCGGGTCTCCCGCCAGGAACAGGATGGCGGTAGGGGGTGCCGCGGGGCATGGGCACTGCAGGGGCCCCCGTAAGAGGGCCCCACAAAGTATTTCAGTGTCTGCCATGCAGACACTGAAATACGCGACGGGTGCCACTGCACCCGTCGCACCCCTGCAACTCCGCCGGCTCCATTCGGAGCCGGCATCCTCGTTGCAGGGGCATTTCCGCTGGGCCGGCGGGCGCTCTTTTGGAGAGCGCCCGCCGGCCCAGCGGAAATGTAAGAATGGCCGCCGCGGTCTTTTGACCGCGGTGCGGTCATTTGTCGGCGGGACTATGGCGGGCGGCCTCCGCCGCCCGCCATAGTCAGAATCAGTCCCTATATGTTTGGTGTCTTCAATATATCAATCATTGCAGTAATTGCTGTGGAGACTTGTAGGAAAGTAGCCTCTTTCTGGCATGGTTACCCCCACTTTTGGCCTGTTTGTGAGTGTGTCAGTATGTTTTTACTGTGTCACTGGGATCCTGCTAGCCAAGACCCCAGTGCTCAAAGATAAAAGCCTATACATCAGTATGTTTTGCTTGCCTCACTGGGATCCTGCTAGCCAGGACCCCAGTGCTCATAATTTATGGCCTAATGTGTATGCCTGTGTAGTGCCTAACTGTCACTGAGGCTCTGCTAACCAGAACCTCAGTGCTTATGCTCTCTGCTTTAAAAGTTGTCACTGTAGGCCAGTGACTTAATTTATCAATTTCAATTGGCACACTGGACCCCCCCCTATAAGTCCCTAGTATATGGTACTTAGGTACCGAGGGCATTGGGGTTCCGGGAGATCCATATGGGCTGTAGCATTTATTTTGCCACTCATGGGGAGTTCAGACAAACCTTTACACAGGACTGCCACTGCATCCTGTGTGAAATAGTGTGTGCACTATTTTACAGCCATTTTCAATGCCTTAATGAACTTATAAGTCACCTATAGGTCTAACCTTCACTTGAAGGTTAGGTGCAAAGTTATTAAGTATGAGGGCACCCTTGCACTAGCAAAGTTGCCCCCACATAGTTCAGGGCCTTTTACCCAGACTATGCAAGCGTGGGGATGCCATTATACATGCGCACTACATATAGGTCAATACCTATATGTAGCTTCACAATGATAACTCCGAATATGGCCATGTAACATGTGTAAGATCATGGAATTGTCCCCCATTCCAAATCTGGTATTGGGGAGCCAATTCCATACATCCTGGGGGCTCCACCATGGACTCCCAGTACTGCCAAACCATCTGAGGTTTGCACTGCAGCTACAGCTGCTGCCACCTCAAATACAGGGTTCAGCCCTCCTGGGGTCTGGGCAGCCCAGTCACAGGATGGCAGAACAAAGCATTTCCTCTGAGAGCAGGGAGTTATACCTTCTCCCTTTGGAAAAAGTTGTTACATGCTGGGGAGGGGTAGCCTCCCCCAGCCTCTGGAAATGCTTTGAAGGGCACAGATGGTGCCCTCCTTACATAAACCAGCTTACACCGGTTCAGGGACCTCTTCACCCCTGCTCTGGTGGGAAACTGGACAAAGGAAAGGGGAGTGACCACTCCCCTGTCCATCACTACCCAGGGTGGTGCCCAGAGCTCCTCCAGTGGGTCCCAGACTTCAGCCATCTTACTTTGCAAGGTGTGGGGGCACTCTGGAGGGCTCTGAGTGGCCAGTGTCAGGTGACATCAGAGACTCCCTCCTGATAGGTCCATACCTGATTAGGTAGCCAATACCCTTCTCAGGGCTATTTAGGGTCTCTCCTGGGGGTTCTCTTCAGATTCTGCTTGCAAATTTCCTTCAGGAATCCTCTGCAACAACTTCAGACTCTTCTGACCTCTGATCAACCGCAGCCTGCTCTAAGAAACACTTCAACTACAACAAAGGCCCATATTTATACTTTGACGCAAGCCAGCGCTGGCGCTGTTTTGCGTCAAAAATGTTAACACCGTCTAACACCATTCCTACACGCCATGCGGGCGCCTTATTTAAGGAATTACGTTAGCTGGCGCTGTGGACTGGTCAGAGTAAATTTAAAAAAAAAATTTTTTTAAATGACTCAAATCAGGCAGAGCCAGCATAGGGGAAAAAGGGGGTTGTGCGTCAAAAAATGGTGCAAGTCAGGTTTGAGGCAAAAATCATGCCTCAAACTGGACTTGCACCATTTTTTGATGCCCAACCCCAATTGAAATGACTACGATCTTAGCAAAGACAGGAGTCATGCCCCCTTGACCAATGGCCATGCACAGGGGACTTGTCCCCTGGGCATGGTCATTGGGCACAGTGGCATGTAGGGGGTCCCAAATTAGGCTCCCCCATGCCACTTAAAAAAAAGGCTTACCTCAACTTACCTGTACTTACCTGGGATGGGTCCTCCTATCCATGGGTGTCCTCCAGGGGTAGGCGAGGGTGGCAGGGGGTGTCCCTGGGGGCAGGGAAGGGCACCTCTGGACTCCTTCCATTGTCAGAATTGTCATGGAAGTGAGCCCACAGGTCCCTTAACGCCTGCCCTGGCCCAGGCGTTAAAAAAACAGCGCACATCAGGCTGTGCGCCTTTTTTAATGCGGTGGGAGGACCTGCACCGCTGGGCAAGGAAGACGGCAGAGGCCCAGCTGGGGATGGCCTGCTAACGAGGAAGGGGTGCCCGTTGAACCCTGACCCCTCTGATGTTCCGCATACTGGCGGTGGCCTATCTGGAGTTGGATGGGTGCTTGAAGGCATCACAGCAGCCACAAGGGGGTGAGTACAGTTTCAAATTCAGCAAATTGCATGTGGTGGGGTGTTATCTGGGTGAGGGATGTGGGCCTATGGGTGCCCCTAGGCCAAGTCGAACATGGCAGGGTAGGATCCATGTTGGGCAGTGTCTGATGCACTCCAGCCCCAAACATGCTAGTGGGCATCTACTACTACTACTGGGCGGGGTCCTGTGGGTTTCAGTTGTGCTGCTACTTGCGTTAGGCATTGTACTCCATGGCCTGGTGACTAGCATTGTAACTGGTAGTGCATGGCCTAGTGCATAGGCTGTTCCCTGTGTGTTGTGTATACCAACGGTGGTGGTGTTGCTGGCATTGACCAAGTGTATCCTATGTCTCTTCGCCCCCTTTTTGTTTTTTCACCCTGTCCTTGTGTGCATTAGCATAATCTGAAGGAGGAGCAGAGGCACCATTGACAAAGGGAGCTGCATCCCACATGGACCATGAGGCCGAATCCACAGACGGTGAGGGCACCAGTGGAACGAAGGGCGAGAGGAGCACCACGGCGGAGACTGGAGGGGTCAGTTCTGACAGTGACACCTCCTCCGATGGAAGCTCCCTTGTGGTGGCGGACAGGTACAGCCGCCACCCCCCTACCAGCACTGCCCTCCCAGCAGCCCCTCAGCATGTTTCCTGTGCCTGCTCACCCAGGAGGGTGGGCATCTCCTTCGCCCAAGGCACCTCAGGCCCTGCCCCAGTCAGTCCTGCTTTCTTCAGTGAGGATTCTATTGACCTCCTGAGATCCATCTCTGTTGGGCAGTCAACCATAGTGAATGCCATCCAGGGTCTGGCAGGACATTTGCAACAAACAAATGCATTTCTGGAGGGCATTCACTCTGGCAGGGCACCCCAACATGGATCATTCCAGGCTCTGGCCTCCTCCCTGATGGCAGCCATTGTTCCTGTCTCTAGCCTCCCTCCTCCAACTTCCTCTACCCAGTCCCATTCCCCTCAACCCTAGCCTATCCCAAGCACACCATCAGACCAGCATTCACCCAAACAAACACAAGCACCACACTTCATCCCCCAGGCACTCACACAAGCACCATCCAGATGTAGACACACCAACATCCACTGCCTCCACAGTGTCCCCTGCCTCGCCTTCCACCTCCCTCCCAGTGGCATCTCCACACACACCTGAATGCACTACATACTCATCCACTACCCCCATCACGCCTATCACTACACGCCCATCACTGGCAGTCACCACCCCCACATCCATGCACACGTCCCCTGTGTCCTCTCCCACTGTGTCTTTGCCTCCTCCTCCCAAAGTACACAAACGCAAGCACTCAGACACCCTCAGCCATCCACCTCACAACAGCATCCAGCCCATGCACCTGCACCCGACAGACACTTCCTACCGCCACTCCTTCTTCCTCCACTCCCAAACCTTCACCCACTTCCAGCCCCAGTGTCCCTAAAAAGCTTTTCCTCTCCACCCTTGACCTATTCCCTGCCCCTCCCCCCATCCTTCACCTCGGGCCAGGGTGGTCAGGACCCAGGCTAACACCTCAGCCACGCAGTCCACGGCCAATGTAGCTTCTGCAGCTACTGCAGCTGGAGCAGCATCTGAGCAAACAACACCAGCCATGGCACTTCAGCCGTCCGAGAGTGCAGGGGATGGGCTGGAGCATCCCCCCACTACAGGCAGCACTACCGCCAGCACCGCCGCCAGCACCGCCGCCAGCACCGCCACCAGCACCGTCACCTGCACCACCACCAGCACCGCCACCTCCACTGCCACCAGCACCATTGCCAGCAGCAGCTGCCTCAGTGGGCAGCCGTCTGAGGCTGTAGAGGAAGGGCTGGAGCCTCCCCCCACCACTGGCAGCACCTCCACGAGCCCCACCACTGCTCCACTGAGCAGCTGTCACCGCCGGCGGGCAGTGTGTAGTCGTGCCTCCATGGGCTGTTTTGCGTCCTGCAAATCCTGTAGGTGTGACACCCAGGTGAGAGACTGTGACCTTGCACTCCCCAAATCTGTATCAGCCAGGATGAAGCACACTGGGCACAAAGCCCGCTCCAGAACCAGCAGAAGAAGGCATCCACTCACCCCCTCCTTGCCAAGATGAAGCACACTGGGCACAAAGCCCCCTCCAGAACAAGTGGAAGAAGGCTTCCATTCACCCCCCTCCTTGCCAGGATGAAGCACACTGGGTACAAGGCCCCCTCCAGAACCAGTGGAAGAATCCATCCACCTGAGAGACTGTGGCTTTGCACTCCCCAGGACCAAGCAGTGGGCAGACCACCCATTTGAGAGACTGTGGCTTTGTACTCCCTAGGAAAAAGCAGTGGGCAGACCAACCACTTGAGAGACTGTGGCTTTGCACTCCCAAAGACCAAGCAGTGGGCAAACCACCCACTTGAGAGACTGTGGCTTTGCACTCCCCAGGACCAAGCAGTGGGCAGACCACCCACTTGAGAGACTGTGGCTTTGCACTACCCAGGACCAAGCAGTGGGCAGACCACCCACTTGAGAGACTGTGGCTTTGCACTCCCCAGGACAGAGTGATGGGCATGTGGCCCCCTTCTGGAGCAGTGGCGTTGTACCATCTTCCGGCTGAGGTGCCCCCCATTGCCCTTACCCCTGAGGGGCCAGTGTATTTTCAATCTGATGCCCCTGCAGTGTTCTGTCCTTATTGAGGCAGGAGTCAAGTGGGGCCTTGGCCTATGTGATATGGCCTTGTGGCCCACGGACATTATGGACTGGGCAGTGCCCCTCCATTTGTATACATATGTAGATACTGTTTTGTGCTTTGAGGACTTGTTTCTAGAACTTTATATTATTACACTCACTTCAATCACTTCCTTTTGTCCTTGCATTATTCCTGAGGGGTACGGGTGTATATGTAATGTTGTTGCATCTGTTTGTGTGTATATTGTTGGGGGTGGGGTTGTTACGTGTGTGTGTCACTCTCTTTTTCCTCCCCCCTCCATTGTGTAATAGGGGTAGTACTCACCGTGGTCATCTTCACCGCCGTTGGTATTCCTGGTGTAGGAGGAGGTAAACCAGCATGGGTAACACCTGTAGTTCGGGTTCCATGGTGTCGTGGTTCTTCCTTGAGTGTCCAGAGGTGAGTCGTTTCCCTTCTGTGTACTGTTTCCACCATGCTTTTAATGGCATTGGTACCACCCCGGAAAAGCTGGCAGATTGGTGTCTCGTAATACAGTGGACGGAACCTTGTCTTTCGCCTGGCTGTTGGCGGTTACCGCCACGGTGCTTGTTGCTACCGCCGTGGCAGTCAGTGGGTTAAAATGACTGTCTGTGTTGGCGGTTTCCGCCGTGGTCATAATTCCATTTGTTTTACCACCGGCCTGCTGGCGGTATTACCGCCGCTTTATCACCGACCGCCAGGGTTGTAATGAGGGCCTAAGTGTCTCTCCTATCAGGTATAATGCCAAATGATTCCTTGATCAGAGGATACCTAACAAGTGATAAGAACGGGCGTATAACAAAAGCGAGTGCAACTATTATTACATATGCCACGGCTGTATACTGCCACTATATCTCATTTAGACTAGACACGCACATGGCCAAACCAAAATGCAAACCGTTTAATGCAAGTCTTACCTGCATGTGATGCAGATGGAACCCCTATTTCCTTAGCCACACCCAGTGCCTCTGGCAAACGAGTTTGCTCTCGAAAGTACTTCTATTTAGACGTTCTGAATCCTGGTTCACCATAGCTCTGGCAAACCATGTCATGTGATTGGAACTAGAAAGCTTAAAAACTGTCAACACCGTTTCCGGAGATACCAAGGGGCAAAAACTCCGTCATCTTGGAGTGTCGGCTCGGAGGACTAAACTAGTCATGATACTGATTATAAAATGAATGGAAAAAGAAGAAAGAAAGAAACTCTTCAATTGTATGGGACATTAACCTCAAAGCTACCAAACAGAAATAACAAGAAGCGTTTAAGATGTTGAAACAAGAATTGTAACTAAGTGGAATATCACAGGTCCGTGGTAGAGGGACTAAATGATAGTACCACTAATCATTTATACACCAAGATTAACCAAAACATTTACAGGTCCCTCCATAGGATTAAAGAATGAATAGGGATATTATTTGCTCAAATAGATTAACAAAACCCCCCATAAGGCTGTTCAACACTTACCAAAGAGTGGGATGAATAGATAAGTCACTGTTCTCTTTCTGAGAATCATGAATTAGATACCATAATACAGCATATTGTGAAGGGTTACTAACCTCGTCTCCTACTGATTTTATATAATGGCATTTTCCCATGGGATGGATTCATTCAATCCATGTTCCCATGCGTTTAATGTGAAAATCCAATACACTTCTCTTTTCTTCCTTACCTTGTTGACATCAATTCCTTGTATGCACTTGACCTTCTCCAATATTGTCCAGTTAAGATCTGACTCCATATGTTTCATGAGCTCCCAATGTGAAACAAGGAGTGCTCCTACTCTTTGGTTTCGTATATTGGATTTATGTTCAGTGACTCTCACTCTCAATTCACGTCCTGTCTCTCCAACGTATCCTTGGCCACATGGGCAACAAATAAGATATACAATATTGGAGGATCTAAAGTTAGTCATGTCTTTCAGTTAAATTCTCTGCTGCCCCAAACCACTACATCTGAGACAATGGCCCCCGCACATACCTGACAGGTACCACATTCGTGGTTGCCCCTGATAGGATATCCTCCTGTTATAGATTATTGGCAATACTCTTTATTTGACAACATGGCTGAATGAACTAGCCGACTCCGTATGTTACTAATACTTTTAAAGGCCACTATCGGTATCTGAAAACGGGGTACATCATTATTAGCATTAAGAATGTGCCACTGTGAGAGGATGATCTTCCTAATTTTATTGTTCAGATTGGAGTGTTGCACTACACATACCAATCTATCTTCCTTATCCTTATGTCTACTTTCAAACATGCTATCTCTGTTGTAATATTTGGCTCTTTTGTAGGAGTCTCGAATAAGGCGTCTTGGATATCCTCTTTCTAGTAGTTTTTTTGTAGAACATCCGCATGTGTGTTAAAGTCATGTAAATTAGTACAGTTTCTGTGAATGCATAGAAATTGACTTAACTGAATGCCTTGTTTCTGACACCTTCAGTGAAAACTATCAAAATGAAGGATTGCATTCCTTGCTTTAGGCTTAGTGTAAAGGGACACTTCAATCATTTGATTGTGATGTTGTATCCATATGTCTAAGAACTCCACCCTCTTCTTGCTTTTATTTACAGTAAATCTTAGGTTGGAGTCACAGGCATTAATCAACCTACAGAATTCTTCCAACTGATCTTCCTGTCCTGTCCAAATAAAAAAGATGTCATCAATGTATCTTGACCAGTGGCGCATATTTTCATAAAAAGGAGCCATTTCTTTATATATATGCCTTTTTTCAAAGACACTCATATAGAGATTTACCACACTTGGGGCATGGGCCGCTCCCATTCTTACTCCCTTCTTTTGCTGGTAGATGTTGCCTTCGAAGTCAAAAACGTTTTCTTCTAGGACAATCTCTAAACATTGCAAGACAAATTTAGAGTGATCTGTCATACCATGTACTTCTAAGATCTTATTCACTGCCTCCATAGCATACAGTGCTTCAATATCCATGGTAACCACAATTTGCATTTGTGGATTGAATGATTTGCCTTCCAATATAGAAATCATATGTCCAGTATCCTTGACAAAAGCTGAAAGGGAACTCACTAGTGGTTTAAGAAAAACTTCCACATATTTTGATAAAGGTTCTGTAATAAAACCAATGGTGGACACAATAGGGCGTAGCAGAGGATCTAGCTCATGTTTGTGAGTTTTGGAACTCCATATATCTGTGGAACTCTGGTTTGATTGGGATTCAAAAAATCATATTCCTGATCACAAATGAGCCCCCTTTCAAGAGCATCTTGGCTAATTTGTTCAATTCTAGACCTCGTTCTTACTTCCCAATTGCCTCTACCTCTACAATAATGTTCTGAGATGCTAAGCATGGAATACATTTTTTGTTTGTATACATCTGTGTCCATGAGGACAATCCCTCCTCCTTTGTTGCATGGTTTAACTGTTATTTGCTTATCTTTTTGGAGGCTCAAAAGAGCACCATGTTCCTGTTTGGTAAGATTATACCGTGGCTTTGGAATCAATTTCAACATATTCCAGATGTTTGTGGAGACTATTTTCTCAAAAATCCCCATTTCCGGTCCGATAGAGTCAAGTGTTGGAATAAAATTCGATCTGGGTTTAAGACCCGACTGATTGGTATCCTCTATCACTGGTCTATTACTGAAATTATTTTTCAATCTAATACGTCTGAAGAACGTAAAGAGGTCACTAAATAGGCCACATTTGTACTGGGAATTTCAGATAACCCTTTCATGAGCAGTGTTTCACTATTTGGTTCCAAGTGTTTTTGTCTGAGGTTGAACACAGGAATAGTGCTCAATCCCTCAAATATTGTTGTCTTCTCGTCTGTAGGACTTGCTGCTGATTGTCTGTGTTCTGGTATCTCCCCCTCTGTTGGTTTCTGAATCTTGTTCTGTAGGTCCCTCTCCTGGTTAAAAAATTATTGCTTCGGTTCTGTCCCTCAAACTGTCCCTTCCTATTCTAGTATTGATGAAATTAGTTAGAGCTACCCTCTTCTGATTCCGATGTATCTGAAAACGTTAATGTTTTCTTATTGGTCCAAAATTGTTTATCCTGTCCCGAACCGGTTTCTCTCATGTTCTGATAGTAATTCTCTGTCAAATAAGGATAGGAACGTTCTTGGGAAAACCATCAAATATCTTTTTTAAGTTTACCTGTTTTCCTCTTCATCAAATAAGTATTAAAAGAGTCCAATTCTTGGTTAACTTCCTCTAATCGTTGCTTAGCTGCCTCCAATGAATCCTTCATTCTAAGTTCTTCTTCTAATGTCTCTATTTCTTTTGAGAGTAATTCTACAACCTCCCTCGTTGTCTAAACTATCAGAATCATCCAATCGCGGGAACAGCAACTAGATATCAATGACCATGTTTCCAGAAATTGTCTTATCTCTACAAAAAGGCCAGGTATATTTCTCACTCTCAACCCTACAGGGATCACTCCTGCTCTCAGATATTCAAGTATGAAGTCCACATGTAACTCAGTATGTTTGTCCTTTTTCTTCAACTCCAGTAGTTTATCCACTCATCTTCTGCTAGATTAAAGCCCACCGTCCTGCTGTTACCAATTTTTGTCTGACCAAGTAATTTGGATAGATCTTCATCATTAAACCCAAATGTTTTGATACTATCCATACCTAAATAGACATATAATCCTGCTGGTACTTCTAAGGAACACCCTACATATACATCAATGGACTCACACTGGTTTCATAAGAAGTCTATAGAGCAGCCAAAGGTATCAAGTGGCACGGGGGACCTGACAAGATAACTGTGGATAATCTAAATCTAACATACAATATTGTTAATGTGAAGAGGATGACAATCCCAATCTATTTATATTGAATGTTGGCTATCCACTAGAAAAAAGTCCAATATAAGAGTAGGCCCTCCTCATCAGCAGCAGGGGAAGATGTCTCAAGAAATATCAATCAGAAGAAAGGAATGAAGACTAATGGAGAGAACCTATATACGCCCATAGTAAAGATGCACCATAGGACACCCTAGTTAAGGAAAGATAAGATAAAGCAAAATTAGTAAGGAGAGGAAGAAAATGAATACAAAAACAACAAAAACCCACAAAACCACATACAACAGGCAACAAACCCTCACGGCAACGTGCCGAAAATGAACTAAATACTACTCGAGGGCCCCTGAGTGACAAAAGTGGCCCCTCCATGGAAACAGTAACCAGGGAATGTAACCAGGCCTATGTATGTACTCGTGCTTTCGATGCAATTTGTCATGCAGAGAAATAAAAGTAGATGGGAGACAAAAGGCATACATGAAATGGGAGCTAGCATGGGGAATTTCTAATCTGTGAGAAAATGGTTTGTGGAATTATTTCCTGCATGCATGAGATACTAATGATAAAGAAGGCAAGTTAGAGAGCCTTGAATCTGGTTTAATATGTAGACTTGGCAAGTGTTTTGTGAGCAAAGGTCATGTTTCATTCTATTTACACAGATACACTCAGACTCTTGTATCTAAGGTGAAGGTGGCAGCAGCCACTTTGACAGGGAAGAAGCTGGGCACTGTGGTTCCAGTGCAGACACTGCGGGACCTAGTTCAATAGAGGGTGAGGGGTCTAGCACAGAGACCACCAGTGTCTCAACATCATCTTGGGAGGCTTCCACAGAACATTAGTCCCAGTGGTAGTGGACCCTAGTGCAACAAGTCTACCCGCATCGCTGTCCACCACCAATGTTTCCATCTCCACCCTCCCTTTTGCTCCCCTTCGGTTAGCCATATCCAAAACCCTAAAAGGGGTGGCATCACCTTTGCTGCAAACACCTCCAACCCAGGACCTGTCTCCCAGGTGGTGCTCAATAAGGAGGCTATTGACCTATTGTGGACTATCTCTGTAGGCCAGACAGCAGTATTGTATGCCTCGAGGGGCTTAGTGGGCAGATGACACAATGCTAGCTTACCTGGATGACATTCACAGTGCCATGTCTGGCTTACAGAGGTCACTCTAGGGTCTGGCCTCCTCATGACTGCAGCCTCCCACCCATCCCGACCTCCTACCCCAACTCCCACCCCTTCTCCATCCCAAACCCCTTTTTACAGCCCTATCCAAAGGACACTCACACATTTTCATGTGCCCATTCAAACAAACACAAATAGCACATCCAAAACAAACACAGCAAGAAACACAGACGCACACACAAAACATACAGACACCACACCCCCATCACCACCATAAGCATACCTACAACAACACAAATATCCCCACCCACCACCACCATAACCTGCAGACACAACGCTCTTCTGCGACACAAACATCCACACCCACACTCACATGCACCAGCACACCCACAGGCATCACGTCTACACACAGAGCCTCTACAGCACACTCATCCACACACACATACATTGCATGTTACACACACTGAACACCCACTGTCATCCATACAATAGACACCCAGTAAGAGACATAAACTAACATGTACACCACATAAAGCAGAACCACAGGCACCAGCAACATCAACAGACACATCAGACACTACCACTACCTCTACCTTCCAAAGTGAACATGCTGCCAGACCCCGGGATTGTGCCGTGATAAAACCTGCGAACAACGGACCTGGCCGATGCGCCCCTGGGCCGAGAGCTGAACTGTGGGGTCTTTGAGACAGCCCGGGGCCCGTTCTCTTTCTTGGACCGGGTGGTGGCCTGTCCACGTGAAGGAAGTGAAGGCAACAATCGAAATAATGGGCAAGCCCAAAAAAAGAGAGGGCCCAGACAGAGAGACTACTGGGGAGAACCTCCCAGAAGGGCGAGTTGTCGAACCAGTGGCCAGTAGCTGCAACCTATTCCCTGAGACCACCATGGACACCATACTTCAGGTGATTCTGGAACTGAAGATTGACACCTTAACGGTTGATCTGACCCTGCTCAGAGACAGATCATCGCTGACTGACAGATATGGTGGTCTCGAACTAAACATCTCTGGAACAACTAGCCCCGAATTATGAAGTACTGACAAAGAACCTATCCGAACTCACCTCCTGAATCAAGACCTTGGAGTCACGAGCGAAGGATGCAGAAAATAGAGCTTGCAGAAGCAATTTACAACTGGTGGGTCTCCCAGAGAAAGCAGAGCAGGGGACAGCGAGCATGGAAGTATTCCTGGAGCGATAGATACGTGAGGCGGTGGCCCCTGAGGGACTATCACTCTTCTTTGCAATTGAAAGGGCCCACAGAGTGCCAGCAAGGCCCCCACCCCCTGGAGCGAGACCACGTCCGATTGTTGCCAAACTGCTCCACTTCAAAGATAGAGACCACATCCTGACCCAGGCGAGATTGAAAGGGGAGATCAGGATGGGGGACCAACAGATAATAATCTTCCTGGACTTCACCAGAGAAATGCAAAAGCAAAGGGCATTCTTTACCGAAGCTAAGAGAAAACTCGGAGAGTGGGGAATACAGTATGCCATGCTATTCCCGGCTAAACTAAGAATCACCACTAACAACAAGGTCCACTTCTTCACCACGCCCCAACTGGTGTGGGACTGGTTGGAGTCCTATGACTCGACTGCTGCAGACCCACCGTCGGGGACAACTTGGACAGGCAACGGGCAGCGTGGAAGGCCTTGCAGGCGACAAATGGCCTCGGCACCTCCGCGCCACCAGGCGCTACAGAAAATGCGAGATGGGGTGGATCCCACAATACATCCGACATACTGACGAGTATAACACCGGGGACTTCAGATGAAATACTGTGAGATCTGCCGAACTATAGAATGACAAGCTTTCGGATCACCCACACAGGAGAAAGGAGATAATCCATTTATTTACACAGGGCGGAGATGGCTGAGCCGGCAGACACGCATCGGGACCCAGAGTGTGCCCACAACAAGCTGTACAATGTCCTGATGCTGACCCCCACGGTCCGCTGGGCCCCCGCTGGACCTTCTACTGCAGTGCATCGGCACGTGCAGCAGTGGGGCCGGGCAATGAAGCTTAACTCTGGACGAGTGGGCTCCGGGGGGCACGCCGGAGAAACTGGCTCTAAGTCCTTTGTACCTCACCCCTGAACACTTAATGTTAGTTAAACCACTTACATTTTGGACAGGGATAGTTTTAGATGCCAGTCCTGGGAGAGGGATTTGGGGTTCTGGGGTTACAGTTTAATTTTGAACGGTTTTGTCACTCCCGGCCATATTGGCTCTGTCACACCAGTCACTATCGAGAGCACATCCCTACCAACCCACCACCAATGGATACGGGGGTTAGTGAAAGCCACACTTCACACAAATACACCCTATGGAACCCTCCCAAGACTACAAATTACTTACCTGGAATATCAGGGGACTGAACAGCATGAGTAAAAGATATAAAGTCAACTCAAAAGAAGAGGGGTACATGTAGCCATAATTCAGGAGACACACCTGATGGAGCAGGAAGTTATGGCCCTCACTAAGAGATGGCGATGCTAAAGATATGCTACGACCTATTCAGCATTCGCTAGAGAAGTACTGGTATGGATCCGACCTGGGGGGGCGTTTGACAAAAAACACACAAAATTATAGATAAGGAGGGAAGCTAAGTCCTGGTAACAGGGAGACTAGAGGGCAGAGATATAATGATCGGGGAATCTATGCACCAAATCAGGAACAGGGTATCTTCCTCACAGCGCTCCCTCACACCCTGGAACCCCATCTCACCCAGGCGGCGACTTTAATTGCATTGCTGACCCAGAACTGGACAGGTCCCACCTTCCCCTGCAGCGCGCCCAGACTAATAGAATGGCCATAACATTTTCCAACTGGCAACAACACTTGGGCTTCACGGACTGTTTTTAATTGTAAGTGTTCTAGTTCTTCTCTTCAGGGCTCTGTGGATTCAGTATCTGAGTCAACAGCCATGACTTTAATGGGTAGATGTAGTCATCTAAATGGGAAGGACTAGTAATTCTTGTGAAACAAAGATGAAATTGAGGATTTTTAACATGAGTCACTAAATGAATCAAGAGGTCAAACACATTTTAGACATAGATTTGCATTTTATATACCTTTTCATAAGAAGGCAAAACACTCAAAACTTATCTTAAAGCATAATCTCTCTGACTGCTTGTGTATCACAATGCATGGAATACGAGTGAAACTTAGGATCTGAGTCATGGAGGACCCTGGAAAACTGGTGTAAGACAATTTGATGATTAAGGACCTGATTCAGAGCTCGGAGGACAGATTCCTCCGTCATAATTGTGATGGAAAATCCGTCCACCAAAATCTAAATCCCATTATGACCTATGGGGTTTTTATTTCAGCGGATGGGATATCTGTCACTGTTGTGATGGAGTAAACCGTCCACCGAGTTCTAAATCAGGCCCTAAGTCTGTCTCAGAAATCATTTGCACATTCAAGCTACCTGTTGTTTATCTGCTACAAAACACGCTCTTCTTTCTAATGCCTATGTGCATGCAATTAGTGATGCCCTCCACAAGAAGGAATAAAACAAGGGCACAGAATTAGTTTTCACAGAGGTCAACTATGTTGTGTCTTTTGGCTATTGGATGAAGTGATAAATGTCTTGTTTCATGATCCCGAAGCATATAGGTTTAATAATTCCAGTGAAAATTGCAACAGTCATTTGAACAGAGTTACTAGTGCAGAAATTAAGAGTAAGAAGTAACTTCACTAATGGTGAGACTGCTGTGTGGGTACTTCTGCATGTCTCAATTTTATTTTAGAGTGTCTTGAGTGGACTTATTATTCAGCCTTCATATTGCCACCACCTCCCCATTGCTTATAAAGAGCATGTTACCTTTGTTTCTAAAAATACTGTCCTTCCCAGACTCCTGTTCTTTAGCAAGTTGCTGAACACCAGAGCCTTCCAAATGGCACCACTGAGGGGCATAATTACAGCGCCCGAACTCCACAGGAGTGTCACTTATGTTGACACTAGGACAGTGCAGAGTGCCGACCCATATCTATAAGGTTCTCGCAAAGCCACTTTGCATGGCTTTCCGTGGCCTGATAGATATGAAGTAAGGCCAGGCAGCGTCATTCCCTGCGCTGCTGTACTCTGCATTAGGGGCGTTTCATGGGGAATGCAATGGGTTTTCTCATGCAACACCGAGGTTTTGGCACTTTTCTAGATTTACAAGGACTTGTAAATCTCGGAATGCATCAAAACCGCACACTTCGTCAGGGGAGGCGGAACAAGGAGAAATATCTTCATGTCTGCCTGTGTTTTCTGCAGCACACATAGAAAGAGGAAAACACCTCTATGGATTGTTTTTGTGCAGGAAGGTGCCCCTTCCAGCACAAAAACAATTCTGCATGCAACACACATACCATTGCAGCATGGTGCAACAGTGCCTGCATTTTCACTAGGCAGCCAAAAGGGCGTCAGTGCAAGGAGGCAGGACAGAAAAACATAGTGTTTGGTAAATGCTGTGCAATTCTCCCCTTTCCCTGTGACACAGGGCAGCACAGCAAGGTCACTTGCTGCCCTACCCTGCGCTACTATTCTAGTAAATATGCCCCAGAGTTTCTATTGTTCCTACATCAAGTACATGTTATTTCTATATAACAAATACTGTCATTTCATTCTTGTACAATAATGGCACAACTTGAGTATACTTTTCCCGAAGTGCCCTTCCACTAACAAAAAATTGTCAATAAAGAAAATAATAAATGTTGAAAAATCTAAGCAAAATGATTTCTGAAATACAAAGAATTCGTAATTGACATTGTAACTCCTAAACTACTCAAAAACTGCAAACCATTCATGAAAAGCATGCAAAATAAATACTCACACAGTAAAGAACAGCAAACACCAAACTATAAATATATCTTTACATTTTGAACATATGTAAATTGAGAATATGACAGAATGGCATTGTACATATTGTTAATTACAAAGGTTAAATCATGGACTTGGATTTTGCATGATTTAAGCGTAGATAGATCTTAATTCAGATGTGCATGAGTTTCAAGTTTCAGTGCTGATATGTGAGAGCAGAACATAGGAAATAAATAAAACACAAGTTCGACATTCATATACTATGGAGTGATGCTCATTCAAGGACGCTTCAGAAAACAGGTAAACTGCGTATGTGAAATTATAAAAATGTCGAACAGACGTTTTCCATCGAATGAGTACAAAAGTTTATAGAATTGTGTGAGCAGGTTAGGCTAACATAAATCAACAGCCTATGAAAAAATAAGATGGTCATAAGAGGAAGTACAGTAACACATTTTTAAATCTTTGTTCGAGCAAGCTAGGTAATATGAATCACGGAGTAGGTCAAAAAATAACGTTGTCGCTTAACATTGAGTGTACACTGGTATCAGCGAATGGCTGGGGCTCGTGTGAAGGACATTGAGTATGTGCAAAAAAAGCAGAACAAACACCATATTGCCTGCAATACAAGGACACAAGTAAACAAAAGTGCAACTATTCGTGGATGAAGGTGGAGGTAGAGGAATGGGGTAACCACGGTGATTCTACCAAAAGGTCACTTCACCCATGTATCTTTGCTGAACTCTAGCTGACTCCGAATAAAAAAAAACTACAAAGCAAGTAGAGGTCACTATTCTCCCCACACCCCAATACTTGTGTCATTGAAGGAAAGGAGAGACCTAGCTTTTTTTCTGTGAACTGAGTTCATGGCGTACTGAACTTTTCCTGTCTGTTTTCAGAGGTCATTGAACAGATTTCCACAGGTTTTTTTATTTCAACTTCTTTCCCAACGTTTTGAACCTTGTTTATTCCTGCTGCTCAGTGAATGCTTCATAGATGAAAGTAGTTCTTTCCATTAAGGTTTTGAGCGCTAACCATGCAAAGGACCCATTACTAAACCTTCCAAGACTTGAGATAAATGTATTGTATTTTTGTAGATTCCCTTTTAAAAGCTATACCTTGTAGCAAAAAGGGACTGACATTTCAGTTACTTCATCTATTAGTCCCACAAATGGTAGAGATGAACACACTCAATGGTGTATGGTCAAATAGAGAAATGGGGCCTTAATTCAATATGAGGATTACGGGCCAGACGTATGAAAGCATTTTGCATTCGCAAACGGTGCGAATGCCCGTTTGCAAATTGCCATTTCAGAATGTATGAAAGACATTCTGAACGCAATTTTAAGGAATCGCTCAAATAGAGATTCCTTAAAATTGCGACCCTGTTTAGAGAGTCGCAAATTGCGACTCTCTAAATAAGAAATCGCAAATAAGGAATCCTTATTTGCGATTCCTTAGCACATGTATGAAGCAATTCCTAAATGCGATTTGGGCATTTAGGAATCGCTATTTACCAACAAGTTGAACTTGGTGGTAACCATGTGCAAATTTAAAAAATGCATTTAACATGCATTTTTAAAACTTACATGTAAAGCACACATGCCATTTTGGCATGTGTGCACCTTACATGGTGAAAAAAATAATTTTGGGGTGCAGCAGAGGGGGCCTTAGGCCCACAGCACCCTGGGGTTTTGCAATTTCCAAAATTGCGATTTCTAGTTAAGAAATCGCAATTTTGGAAATGCAAAACATTCGCAGATATGGGCCAACAGGCCCATAGGTGCGAATGGGGCCGGTATCGCAATTTGCGATTCGGTAATAGCATTTGCGATTTTTAAGAAATCGCTATTACCGATTCGCAAATGTGATACATGGCATTTTGCGAGTCGGAAATAGCGATTTCTTAAAAATCGCTATTTCCTAATCGCAAAAGGACTTCATGATACATCTGGCCCTACATTCCTTAGCGGTTCATTAATGAAAAAGTAGGTTGATATGGAAATGATTTAGAGCTTAGCCAAGCATTTCACATGGTCCTTAGCTGATTTATTTTTATATTATTTATTGAACCCTAAGCCTAAATGTAGCATATAAATTGTTCTGTGCTTCAGGATAAATGCTATCTTGATCCATTTCAAAGCTGAGATGATCCTCGTGTAGGAGTAACCTGGGTGTCAATTTTAGTGCTGTGCCAAGCTTCCCTCACTTTATAATGACAATTTTCTAAAAGGATCCTGCTGGGTTAACCTGAATTAATGAAGCATGCGCTTTCTATTAACTGGCCACTAGGGGGGTACCAGGATCTAAACGTAGGTGTGAAAGCAAAAGTTATTTTCAATCTTTTGTAACAATGCTAAATCAATGTGACCCCATAGCACTGCACCATGAATAGATGCTGCAACCACTTTCAATCTATATATGTGCAATGTCCTGCTCAGAGAGTGAAAAACATTCTGCTTATACTTTAGAACAGAAGCAATGGTTTTTCAAAGCCAGCTCAGTCAAGGGGGAAACAATGGTGCCACACCCCTTGACAACCCTTGTGTAGTATCCAGCGATTCCCAGGAAGGCCTACACTTGTTTGTGTTTTTGGGGGCTCCCAGGCCAGCATTGTCTTTATTTTGGCCTGAGCGTTTTCCCCTCTCACCAGGTGTTCCAAGTACACCACAGATCTCTGCCCTATTTGGCACTTACTGGCCTTGATATTCAACCTGCCTGCTGCAGAGCCTGAAGCACTTCCTTCAAGTGAAATATGTGGTCCTTCCAGGTACTACTCAAAACAGCGATATCATCTAAGTAAGCAGCACTGAAGACCTCCATCCCAGCCAATCCTAGTTCACCTGCCTCTTGAAGATAGGAGAGACATCCATGAGTCCAAAGGTCATCACCTTAAACTGGAATTGGCTCTCTAGGGTAGCTGAGCTCTCTCTATACCCCTCTGTCAGGGCAATCTACCAGTACCCTTAAGTTAAATCAAAAGAACTCAGGAACTTGGTAGCTGTTAACCTATCAATGAGCTCATCAGCTCAAAGGATGGGATGTGCATCAGTCTTGGTGAATTAATTGAGGAGTCAACACAGACCCTGACTTCTGGTGTGGTGCCGGTGGGGCCGCCTTTGTTAACAACATCACTCGGCTAGACCAGGGACTCCTGGAGGGCTCAATGACCCCCTAGTTCCAGCACTCTAGTCACTTCTGCTTTGATGCTGGCTCTGACTTTGTCAGGCAGCCTGTACATTTTGTTTCTAACAGACAGGGTGTCTCCAATATTTATATCATGGGTACATCTGTGTGCAAGTCAAGGAATGAGGGAAATAGGGAGGAAAACTCTTCCAGTAACTGAGAACAGTCTCTCTGCTAGCCTGGGACCAGGGTGGTGGAGAGGTTGACTCCTCCCGCTGACTCATCTTTCTTTTTGGATGACAGGAGATCAGGAAGAAGTTCAATGTCCTCCTCCTTCCCATAATTTGTCACCAGCAGCATGGTGACCGCAGATCTCTAACAGTGGGGTTTGAGGCGGTTGAGATGGAGTACCCTTAAGGGGTTCCTGGGAGTCTAGAGATCCACCAGGTAGGTGGACTCCCCCTTTCTCTCCACCACCTCATATGGCCCAGTCCAGCGATCCTGGAGAGTCCTGTACTCCGCTGGCTCATTCACCCAAACTTTCTGTCCATGTTGAAATTCCACAGGGGGTAGCTGTACGGTCTTACCACTGCTTAATATCCTCCTGTCTAGCCTCCACATTCTTAGAAGCTATCTTTAAGAAGTTGTTCCTCTAGTTCCAGAGGGCTAACATGTAGCTAACCACATCCTGGGGATGGGTTTCTTGGGAGCTTGCTCCCACCCCTCTTTAGCTAAGATGAGAGGTCCACTGACAGGGTGATCATACAGAGTTCAAATGGGTGAAAGCCCACTGCCTCCTGTGGCACCTCTCTGTAAGCAAAGAGCAGGCATGGTAAGCGAATGTCCCACTTCCTCCTCATGGGCTCAGGCAGACTGGCAATCATGCCTTGCAGGGGCAACGTCCATCAAGATGTGGATAAACCTATTACCTAGGGCAGTCTTGGGGTCCATGGGTCCTAAAATATCAATTCCCACTCTCTTAAGGGGTGTGTCAACAAAAAGCATAGGAATCAGAGGAGCTTCTAGCTTCTTCTAAGTTGGTCCACTTGCCTGGCAGGTGTGAAAAGTCCTACAGAAAGTGGTCTCAATCCGGGGCCAATAGATATGGGATGCAAGCCTGACAATGGTCTTGTCCTGCCTCAGGTGTCTTGCCAGGGGTATCTCATGAGCCAGCTCCAGTAGGAAGGTCCTGTAGCACTGGGGAACTACAAATACACAAGTTGCCCTATGCCTAATAATCTTAGATTCACTGTACAGGAGGTCATTCTCCCAGTATATGAGGTGCTCTCAAGAGGCATCTACAGCTGTCTGGGCTTCGATTGCTGCCTCATGCCCTTGAGAGTTGGGCACTACTTATGTGCCTTGCAGAACTCCTCCCTCATGCGCCTCCCTTCAAAGTGCCATCCAGCACGTTCAGATAGGGTACCACAGGAAGTAATGTTCTCCCCAGGAGGCTCTGAAATGGCCTCCTCTGGTGGCCCATTCACATATGCTGGGGGGCATTCAGGGGCGGGATTCACATGTCCCTTTTTCTTGCCTTTCCTGGTAGCTGTCTGAGCCATTCTTTCAGGCTCCAGACCTTCATGACGCCCCTCCTGGCAGCCATAGGCCTAGTGGTTACACAAACCCAGTCAGGTAACCCTAGTATTCCCAGGTGTTACCGGAGCTCCACTTCCTTCCAGGCAGTGTGCTCCAGGTCATTTCCTGACATATAGCCCACAGGCATAGCAGGGCTCACAGCAACCGTCAGAAGACCTGAAACCTCACCCTACTCACTCAAAGGGAACAAGAGCTATGGGGTAATGGGTCTCCCAGTTGTCTACTACCACAACCTGGTGAAATGTATTAGGTATCACCTGCTCTGAGGAACCCAGATGATATCTGAAAGTAGTTCTACTAGCTCCTGTGTTCTTCAAAGCCTTTACCTCCTGCCCATAGATGGTGACCCACTACCTATACTTTGAAGTATTGGAAAGCACATGGGCTTTGGCCAACATATTTACATCACCCATAGACACTAGGCTAACCTCAGTAGTATCCCCACATTAACTGGGGACATCCCCTCCACAACCACTATGCTGACTATATCCTGTGACTGCCCACAGCTGGGGAGCGGTGCCCTCTTAGAGCACTTGGCATCTCCCACAACATGCCTATACTCATAGCACATTGGGACAAACTTTCTAGTTTTTCTTATTTGTAAGCCTTTCTTCTGGTGGCCAGATTGGGCTTACAAACCCGTTCCCCTGTAAACTGTTTTGGGGTCCTTAAGAGAACTCCTTGGTTTGATGTTTACCTCCCTTCCCTTTCTTCTGTTGGGAACCCTGACCTCCCTTTTGGAAGCCAACCCAAACACCTTCTTAGAAAATCAGGTGCTGATTTGCTTTCCACAGCTCTGAAAAACAAGAATGGGGCATGTGCTCCTTCAGCATTAGGTTATACAGCCCAGTAAAAATACAATTTGCTGACCTTCAACCAGTCCTTTAGTGCCTTGATGGCTTAATAAAAGAAACCCACCCAGGACTGATTTGGGAGCTTGTGGCTGTCCACAAACCTTTGAAAGTACTTCACAGGGGCCAGCTCAAACTTAGCAACAAGGATTGCCTTCATGGGGATATACCTGGTCTGAGTCTCCGCCTCTTGTGTCAAGGCAGTGCCCCTCCCCTCTGTGTTTATGTATTTTCACTGATTACCCACCCGTACTCCTCAGGGACCTTATGTAACCTGAGTGCAACTTTATATGCGACTAACCACAAGTCTATATCATATCCCACTACTTAGTGGGGCATCAGCTCCTGTGGTATGGAAAAACTCACTTTACCAGCAGATACACTTGGCATGCTGACACCATCATGAGGTTTGCCTTTTGCTTCAACCACATCATGAGTTTTTCATGCTCCAATCATAGGTTTTATCAGCCAAGCCCTTCTCAGCCTGCTTTGCCTCCATGGACAAGTTCTCCTCCTTTTCTATTTTTAGTTTAGCCAGCTCTAGCCTGAGATTCCTCTCTTCCCTCCTGTTCTCTATCTCCCTTCGGGCAGGCCCCTGGAAGCCACACTGCTCTCTTCCCAGGAAAGAACATTTAATCCTAGGAGTTCGCTGCCTTCCTCCTCAACAGGCTGCATACCAAGATCCTCCTGCTGGTCCTGCTCTGTCCCTTCCTCCTCATCTTCTGTTGATGACTGGTGAGCCTCTGCCCATACTCTTAAGTCCTTTTTTAATCTCCACCTTCCTGCTGCTCCTAGTTGAGGGCAGCCTCCTCTCCTTGCTAACTCCTTGAGTTCAGCCACAGTATAGCTCTTCAGGTTGGCAAGCTCAAGCTCTATCATTGCATATGGGGACAAAGACACTGATAGGTAGAGCAGGGATCCATTTAGAAAAACATAAAGGACAATCAGGGAGAATTTAAAACTCACAATGGGCTTAGATATGGGATGGTAATGTACACCAAATCACAGTAAGGCACTGCACAAACACAAGTTCTTTCCTCACCGCTGAACAGCAATGTACGAATTTGGGTTACTAGTTGCCTGAGGTGTAAGCCCTGGTCCAGCATCAACCACAATCCTAGTTAGGGTAAAGGGATGATCAACCCCCACATAACTTGTATTCAACCCCCTGGTAGCTTGGCACAGAGCAGTCAGTCTTAACTTTAAGAAAATGTGTAAAGTATGAATGCAACACTGCAAACATTAAAACATTGAAACCACCACACAGAAGATCCCACACTGGTTAGAAAAACATAGAAAAATAAAACAAAAAGGCTAAAATATCAAAAATCCAATCAGTATAACCAGAATTATGATTTTTTTTAATGAATACACTGCAATATAGAGCCTAAAAGCATAAAGTGCTCTCTCGTCACAATAGACCAAGTCAAAGTCAAAAGTTCAAGCCTACTGATATGGAGCTCAGGATGGATACAGTCCCAGATTAGTCCAGTTGATGTTTTACTGTCTCAACTTTTGGGCCAAGAGTCCAATTTGCATGGAAGTTGTTTGCCAGGTATAAGGGGAGTATTGCTGGCGATAGTTGGCATGGTGCAAGGAGCAGGCCGGGTGTCGGGGATGGGTGGGCTGGAGCCTCACATTGGTGAGTCACAGGCTGGCTTTAGGATGGTGCGACGGGTGTGACCACACTGAGTGCTGACCTGGGGGGTGGGCAGTGACCTCAGGGGAAGAGCTGTGTTTAACAATAATTTAGGATTTAATAGCACCTGCTGCAAAGGTCCTCGTGTGTCAATCTTTCAGGCACCAATAAAAATGTGAAGATCACTTTTGTGATTAATGTTCCTGCTAGGGAGAGATCAGTGTGTTGTCAAGTGGCAGTTTTGACAAGCCATAAAGTAGCATAAAAAACAGCTCTGTGTTTTATGTGTATAGCTAAGTGGATTAGTCAACCCAGCAAAGCAAGGTCACAGGCAGGTAGTACTCTTTCTCAAGCTCTTCAGCTCTTCTCCTTGGCAGTGGTTCCTCTTGATTACAGAAGTAATCTAAAAATCTTAGGTTTTGGGTCCACTACTTATACCCCTTTCTGCCTTTGAAGTAGGTAAAATTCAAAGGAAAGACTGTTCTTCGCAAAATCCTGCCTTGTCCAGGCCTGGCTCCAGACTCACACCAATGGGTTGGAGACTGCATTATGTGAGGGCAGGCACAGCCCATTCAGGTGTAAGTGATCACTCCTCCCTGCACTCTTGCTTAGATAGCCCACCAAGATATGCAGGCTACACCCCAGCTCCCTTTCTGTCACTGTCTAGAGGGGATTCACAAACAGCCCAACTGTCAGTCTGACCCAGACAGGAAATACACAAGTAGGCAGAGTCACAGAATGGTTTAAGCAAGAAAATGCCCACTTTCTAAAGGTGGCATTTTTAAAATGACAATTTTAAAACCAACTTTATCAAAATATGTATTTTTAAATTGTGAGTTCAGAGACACCAAACTCCAAATTTCTATCTGTTCCCAAATGGAAACAATACTTAAAAGTTATTTAAAGATAGCCCCCATGTTAACCTATGAGAGAGATAGGCCTTGCAACAGGGACAACCAAATTTGGCAGTATGTCACTGCTAGGACATGTAAAACACATCACTGCATGTCCCACCTAAACTGCACCCTGCCCTTGGGGCTACCTAGGGCCTACCTTAGGGGTGCCTTACATGTATAAAAAAGGGAAGGTTTGGGTGGGTACACTTGGCAGGTCGAATTGGCTATGCAAGACTTCACACACAGACACTTCAGTGGCAGGTCTGAGACATATTTCCAGGGCTACTGATGTGGATGGCATAACCAGTGCTGCAGGCCCACTAGCAGCATTTGATTTACAGACTCTGGGCACCTCTATTGCACTTTACTAAGGTCTTACTAGTAAATCAAATGTGGCAATCATGGAAAAGCCAAATTCACATAATTTTACACACAGAGCATTGGTCAGCAGTGGTAAGATGCCCATAGTACCAAAAACAGCAAAATCAGTGTCCAGCACACAGTCAAAACATGGGAAGCAGAGGCACAAAGGACAGGGGAGACCACGCCAAGGATGCCAGGTCTAACAGCATTCATTTGGTAATGTATACTAACACTAAAATGAAAATTGTGTATGTCATCGATTTATGTTCTATACAGATGCGTCTACAATTATTACAGACATAGCTATGTCACAAGTTGTTTTAAAAAAATATCCCTATAACAAGTATCTTACTACACTGGTTCAGAACTAATGTTAGGTGACTAAATAATGTACACAAGCAATACCAGCAGCAGGTCTCGTACAGGTGGGTCCAGTTGAAAACAGAAGTGGAAATGGGAGAAAAGGTGGGTTTTGCCTAATTTCTCTTCCAATTTGTAAACTCAGGAGTGGAGGCAACACCGCCATAGGTGCCTTGGCGGAGAGGCACATTGTGATTCACTTGGCAGGAACAGTGGCTGTAGTGCTGCCACCAGCCACTTCATCCAGTGGTGCGGTCGATGTGGGCTAAGATTTCTGGCAGAGTCGGCAGGGCTGAAATGGTCTCTTGTCTATTGGACCCCCAACATCTAAATTGAGCGGGTAGACTGCCAAGGCGGCAGAGAGGTTTTCCAAGGGAAAACAAGCAGCAGCACTGTTACCGCCAAGATCTAAATAAGGCCCTTAATCTTATACACATATAAAGCCAATGAATATGCTGGGTCTCCAATCAGTAACTATAAGTGCAGTGGATTCATATTTTGATATTCATTTTAAAAAAATAGTTTGGGTAAGAAATCGGGTTATATGCCGACAGGGGTGAGAGACCCACTCAAGTAATAAAAACAATCCTTTTGAGAGTGAACCACAAACATCAATATATAAACCTGTGTTTAACCCTTTGATAGCCTGGCACAAAAACAGTCAGGCTTAACTTAGAGGCAATGTGTAAAGTATTTATGCAGCACTCAAATAGTAGTAAGGCGAAACACAAGACAACACAGTCTCCAAACCAATTTAAAAAAATCAAGTACAATTTATCAAACAAAAATTACATTAAAATCACAAGAATCCAATAAGTTGAAGTAGGTGAAAATAGTGTCAAAAAGCACAAAGCGCACTCACGTGTGTGCATTCACCCTGGACAGGGTTAAAGTAACATGTAGAGTCTGACCACGATGGAGTAAGGGTCTGATGCAGATACCAGGTTCATCTCAAATAGAGGAGTGCAGGCAAAAGGTATCGGGGAATACCACACCAAGAATGTTTGGTCTAACAGGTTGCCTAAAATATGAGTAGATTTCGAATGTACTTGGCTAAATTGGATGTCCAAACATTACCAGCCAGGGAGGGATTTGCTTGAATGTTAATGTGTAATGTGTGTGTCACTGTATATACATGGAAGATGAGTATTTAGATGTCAGTTAGTCTCATATATTTAACAAAACATTGATATATATATATATATATATATATATATATATGCATATATATATATATATATATTGACCAAGACTTTTCAAAAACTTAAAATAAATACACAAATAATGTATCTTTACAACCATGACATTCTCCAGCCCCTTGCATCTAACAAAAATCAAAACAAGCAACATGCCCATCCAGTTTGGTAGCAAGACTGAGACAAAGTATTTCGGTACCCTTTGAGGGCAGAGCAATCTGTCAATCCTAGATATACATCACTTTATTCCTGTAGGACATACACAAACTATAGGAATCTGAAAATTCCATGCCATATTTCACAAATAAATGATTAGATGACGTCATGCTTGCTGGCCTCCAAAGTCCTTCTTGTGATATAATCCTAATCAAAACCAAATTATCTGAACTGCATTAACTGCCCGAGTCCCTTATTCTGTCACCCACCCATAGAGGAGTCTCATTAATAAATCTACCATTTCATCCAAGCATTAACATGGGTCAGCTTCCATTTGTATGATGGTATCCTTGGACTCCAGTCAAATGTTGGGAGTAGAATGTGAAAGGTAGTCACTATCTGTTATTGCACATCATGTCAAAGTCTACCACATAAAGACACATGTTATTGGCATAGAGTGCTATTGCATCATACTCCATCAACAAAAGCCTATCCTTAGATGATCCCTCTTGACAATGCAGGCCAAATACTCCAGTGACAGTATGAATAGTATGGTCAGAGAGGGAAAGACCTGCTTTGAACACTTTCTGAGTTGGAAAAGACAAAGTCAAGCCCCATTGTCCATGGCCCTTTCTAATATTTTTGATCATAGCACACTTAATTAACTCAGATATTGTGGACAGAAGTCCATCTTTGTCAAAATTCTGAACCGAAAAAGTCATTGCAATGAACTTAAGGCCTTCTTAAAAAACTAGGAATAGTACGACCGATGATTTGTGATGACACCAGAAATTCAAATTCATAGATCTTTCAGGCATTAATGCAGACTAATGCAAATGTACAGTCTCTCAACAAACCTGAGGAGAAGCTGAAACTACATTTATCTCAGAATTTTGGGGAACAAAAAACAGCCTCAGTCTTCAATATGAGGAGTGGGCTTTTCTCATTCATTCAAAGGCCCCTCCTAAATAGCCAGGCCTTAGCCATAGTGGGGCAGAGATCTCGTTTGGACAATGTCAGGTGGTGGGAAAACTCATCTAAATAGAGGAGTGGTCAAGGCTCTGAAGGCATACCTACCCGGTGGCTGAGGGGTTCTGCATTATGAAACAGGGTCTCCTAGATAATTTTGCATTAAGGGAAAGAGGAAGAGCTACAAAAAAAGGTGAGAGACTGACAATAGTTTAGCTTTGGTGACAGAATTTCTCCCAACACTGGTTAGGTCACAGGATAGATCTGGTACCTCGACCACCATCTCCTCAGAGCATTTCTGGATCAGGAAAGACGCCACCTGAAGAAGGCCCTGCTAGAAGACTCTTAACTTTTAACTCTTGCTGGAAGAATCGTATTAATTCATGGACTCAGGATTCAAGGGCTCCTGACTCCTGCTGGTGTCAAAGGACTGAAACTGTTTTCCTGTTTCAGAGACACAATACGCCTAAAGACTCCTAAATCCATGAGGGTCCAGCTGATCACAGATAACTGGAAATTGATGTACCGGCTAGAGGGAGCCCTGGTAGCCAGAAGCTTGCCCTGAAAAGCTAATGATTGCCAAGCTGACCGGAAAGAACTTTCCAAGCAATTGGAAAAAAGTGGGACTGTTTTCTCATTTTTTCACTTGTGGAGGACTGAGAGACTTACACAGGAAGAAAGGCTTTTAGAGGCTTTCACAGGAAGAAAGCAGTCTAAGCGGGCATGAAAACAAGGTTCAGTCTGCAGAGGTGAGGTATTTTCCACATGGAAAAAGGTTTAACAGAACTTCTCACTAAAGGTGTGCACCCTAGTAGAGCTATGCCCAGCTACAGCTTCCAGCCTTGGCCTGCTGTTGAACTTTGACGTTTAAAAGGTGGCTAAGGATCTCCTTGCAGTTTTGTTAGACCTGATACTCTATCACAAATGTGGCAGAGTACCCTGTCTGCCACATTGACGGTCCACCTGATTTATTTACAGTTAGGGTGACCATAATGTTTTTGATGGTGGTGCCCATGCTGGCAGAGCCAACAGAAACCCTACACCAAAAGCCCAACAGACTCAGGCCATCATTGTAAGTAGATCAGACTGTTCACCTATTTAGACCTGGCAGGCTTATATACGTTTTAGCCCAGAACCACCAGGGTATGGTGAGCAGCCCAGAACAAAAAATAAGAAAAATTACCCCCCACCCTGGGAGAAAATGGTTGTATGTTGTTACTTCACTTCTGGTGTCATTACATCACAGGCATTATATTGGAAGTACCTTCACATCCCAGCACTTTACATCAAGAGTACTTTACTTCATAGGTAAAATGGTAAGTCTAATTTATGTAAGTATATGTGTGTGTGTTTATATATCTCCATGTCATTTAACATGTCATGATTGAGCTAAAATGTGAGGTTATAATCATAGCATGAGTGTGTGTGTTATGGTCCATTTACTGAATCATAGCTAGTGAATATCATTTTATTTTTGTGTTTATTTTGTAAACATAACTACAATTTTAAGTGTGTGTTTTTCAGTGTTTTTCATAGATATTCAAACATATGATATGGCGTTATAAGGAAAACTAACCAAAATTTATGTTGAAACTGTTTTCAGTGTATTTAAAGACTTATTTGATCTGGGGCCATAATGGCTTGTCTTTTGGACTTCAATACCCATTGCCAGCTAGCCATCAGTGTGCCAGACTTTGGCTGTACTTTGTAGAGAAACAATGATGGTCCTATATACAAATTGTAACAGACATCTTACCCTTGCAATACTTGCCTTTAGCCATGAAAAGCAGGGGTTGCAAGGCACTATACACTACCTGTCACAGGGGTTCCACAGGCAGAACCTGTTCCCAAACAGCCACTGTTGACCACACATTCTCTAAACAAGTAGGTGTGTGCCTCAGGGTAGGTAATATGAGCACCCAATCTTGGAAGTGGGCCCAGACAGGATGTCCTTACCTCTAGTCAGGTTCCATGCCCAAACCACCACACAAGTTCAAACCCTGCTGCATTCAAATATTGGCTCTCTGCAGCAGAGATTGTTTACAGTGATTGGTTTTGAGCCAAGCCCTCTACCTAACCTAAGGCTAAGGGAGGCCAACCAACACAACAAACAGCATTGTATATAACTAGATAACAATATCATTCTTTTGTTTGTGTTTATTGTTCTTTAATTGTTTTTGTAGGTTTTATGATAGACCTTGTCTCTCTTTTTTAACAAACCATATTTAGATATATATTAATGTAATTCTTGTTTAATTGGAAACATATTCTCTGGCACCATTTTTGTATACATCTGTTTTTCTATCCAAAGTTGGTAAAATATAGATTTTTGTTTGCAGGAGGTGTAATATGTTGCAAATGCATTGTCATAAATTAGGATCATCCTCATTGCCCTGAGCAAGATCTGTGTATAAACCTTCTTCTTGCTCCTGCCCCTTCTTTGAATTTCCACATGGGAAAATTCATTGTGATGCATTGCCTAGGGATGCTTTCTCCTTCCTGACATCTCAAAAGTGTACATGCCTGAATCACTTCTTTCTAACACCTTATTACAAATGTGCAAGCCTTTTTTCAACCATTTACTTTTTCTGCCTGACCTCACCAAACTCTTCCTTTCTTGCTGAGGTGAAGCAGAAACCCTAGAGATGGTAGTCATCACCACAACAGCCACGTGGCAGTGCAGAAGAGGCCCTGGTGTTGTCTGTGCTGCTTCTTGGCCTTCTCTATTAGACTGAGAGAATATGATGACAAATAATTAAACTTCCTTCTGACACTATGAAGGAACAGACACAAAATGGTGCCGTCAACCATTAGGCTCATTTACATCTAGAGGCTGTGGGCTTGTTTTTCAGATAGTGTGACTTACCATCCCTACAGTACAGAATATACAGAATAATCTGCTAGCAAAAATGTTCATATACAAACTGTGTGATGAACAAAATCTGAAGACTCCAGGCTCTGTGCTGCACCTTCTGTGGGAATCTGATCCCTGCTGCACACAGACTTCACTATGTGCGTCAGCAGTGAATGGAGGTGCTAAAGGGTCCAGCTTTTAGCAAGCTTCAAGGTCCTCAATGCAATCCACGGTCCTGAAACCAGATCTGTGATCTCCCATAGGATAAAACATTTCCCAGAAGCTTGCACTGGTTTCAGTGTACCAGACGTGGGAAGATTGGGTACTGTGGGACACACACAACTGCTATGCACGGCATAATTTGCACACCAAATGCAATTCTCATGACCTCACCATTAAGGAAACAGATAGAAATACATATGTTGTCAATCATTTTACATTTGAGATTATCTAGCACACTTCCCTTAATGCTTTGACAGAGTTTATGGTATAATGTTTTTAAATTGCAATTCGCTTTGTTATTTATAGGTATAAATATTGTGAGGTTTTAAACATTACGGGGCATACTTATACTCTATTTGCCCCGGATTTGCATCTTTTTTTTTTACTCCAATTTGCTGCTAACTTAACTCCATATTTGTACTTTGGCGTTGGACCCCCACCAGTGCCAAAGTTATGACGTTTGCGTCATTTTTTGAACGTGAAAACCTACCTTGCGCTAAAGATATGCAAGGTAGGCGTTCCCGTGTAAAAAATGACTTTAAGGCATCTACGGCTTATTTATCCTCCCACGTCATTTTGACGCACAGGCGGGGGCAGGCCTTAAAAAATGGCACCCAGCCTGATGTGCGCTGTTTTTTAACGCCTGGGTCAGGGCAGGCGTTAAGGGGCCTGTGGGCTCATTTCCATGGTCTCTGACCATGGAAGCAGTCCACAGGTGCCCTTCCCTGCACCCAGGGACACCCCTTGCCACCATCGCCCACCCCTGGAGGACACCCATGGATGGGGGGACCCATCCCAGGTAAGTACAGGTAAGTAGAGGTAAGTATATATATATATATATATATATATTTCTTTTTGTGGCATAGGAGGGCCTAACTTGGGCCCCCCTACATGCCACTGTGCCCAATGGCCATGCCTAGGGGACAGAAGTCCCCTGAGCATGACCATTGGGCAGGGGGGCATGACTCCTCTCTTTGCTAAGACAGGAGTCATTTCAATGGGGGTTGTGCATCAAAAAATGGCCCAAGTCAGGTTAGAGCCAAGATTTTTTACTCTAACCTGACTTGCACCATTCTTTGAAGCACAACCCCAATTCTTCCCTACGCCTGCGTGGCCCGGGTAGAGTCATTTATTTTGACTCTAACTAGGCCGCTTCGCCTGCTAACGTCATTCCATAAATAAGGCGTCCGGCTGGCGGATTGGAATGGCGTTAACCGGCGGTAAACTTTTTGACACAAACCTGCGCTGGTGCTGGTTTGCGTCAAAGTATAAATATGGGCCTACTTTGGTTGTGCAAGTCAGTGTTTGTATATGTAAGAGTTATGGATTGTGCACTGGGAGAATATCAGTTGTTTTTCAGTTTTACTCTGTAACCATAATTCCACCATCTCCCCAGGCAACATGATAAAAAAATAGTTAGGGGGGCGTGCAGATCCTCCTGGGTCCCTAGAACCACCACCTCCACAGAACAACATTAAATACACATATGGGGGGGTGCATGGACCCCAGAGCCTATGGGGACAACCACCTACCCAGTGCAACATAATAGCAATTGTTAGGGGGCCGTGAACCGGGGACCTTCACGTTCCTGGGGCCTCAAGATTAAAAAAGCAGGAGGTGCACAGACTTCCCAGACCTCAGGGATAACCACCTCCCTGAGGCTACAACAATAAAATGAAGTGGGGGCCACCTGAGGCCCGGCCAGGTGTTCAAGAGTGCCCTGTCCACACCCAGGGCACCCAGTAAAGTTGGGGCTGCGGGGGGTGCCTCAAAGTCCCCAGAGTCCCAGCCAGCTTCTTGCCTCCTGAGGGAGACAGCATTGCTCCTGAACACAGGGAGCTGCTGCAAATAGCAGCTTTCTGTGTGCCAGAGCTATAATTTCAACTTTTTCCCTGCCTTCATGTTTATGGGCAGGCCAAGAGATGAAATCTCCACTTTCAGTAAGTGAGACCACTTTTAAGGCTCCGGCTTGCTAGAAGCAGAGTGTTTGCTTTTGCGTGATGGGCTCTGTCACAGCTTCCGCCAAACAAAAATAAATAGCTACCATCAGAGGGTGGGCCCCTCAGGAGGTAGCAGGAGCTGGCCCTGGGGGGTGGTGGTCCCCGAAAGGCCCCACTCACATATTTTTATATAGACAGGCGCCCTGCTTTATTTCTGTATTGTGGCTCTGGGGAGGTGGTGGTCCCCATGGTCCGTGAGAGACCATGCACCTTGTCTACAAAATTTGTTTTAGCCCTGGGTCGGTCCCCGGGTCCTCTCCTGTATGTGTTATGTTGCTGCCTCAGGGAGGTGGTCATCCCCAAGGGCAGGAGGTTCTGCGCAGCCCCCACATTTAATAAAATTTAGGCCTAGGGAGGTGGTGATACCTTGGGCTTCAGTAAGTCTTCCGGAGGTGCCAGGACCTGGCCTACCTGGGGGCTAAATAAACTATAAGTGCAGCGCTCTGCACTCTTTTTTTCCAAATTCTTGATGGATCATTGGCTCCAGTCACGGATTTCACTGGGAATGTACACACCCTCCCCCTTTTTCTGTCCACTGAAGCCAAGTGCCAAAATGGCTGGCAACACCTCTTGTTTCAAATACTGGCAGACAATTTTTTTCCCTTTATTATCTTGAAAACTACTGAACAGAATTTCACCAGATTACAAAACCATGATCTGCAGACCAAACGCTACTTTTTTATGACATTTGGTGTTATTCCGTCCAGCAGTTTGGCCTGCAGGCGTGTCTGAAGAGTCTTAGGGAATTAACGAGGAAACATACTTTAATGTTCTCCCCCCCCTTTTTTCGGCCCTCACTTGATGGATCATTCTGAAACTTTCCATGTACAACAAGACAATAAAGGGCACTTTTAAAAAAAACATTTATGAAGATTCGGCAAACAGTGCCAAAGATATATGCAAGCCAAAAAATTATTTTTCTATGGAAACTAGGTCCTAAATATAACTACCTAATGGTGACCACCAGTAGGTCATATATGTTTTAGGTTAATTAATATTTTTTCTACTGGAGAGGTAATAGTAAGTTTTATCCTTCGAAAGACTAACACTTTCTCTACAGTTGCACTGACTAGAGTGGGAACAGGGAATTTCTCTCTTCAGAAATGCAGTGATTTCCTTACTAATGCACAGCCTTGAGTGGAAATAGTAAAGTTTACCCAAAATCCAATGCTTTCTCTACTGTTAAATTGTTTGGAATGGAAACAGTACATTTAATAAAAATTGTTTGGAATGGGAACAGTACATTTAACCCCTCCAAAGTTCAACACTGTCCCTACTATTATTTAGACCTGAGGGAGGATAGTAAACTTCATACTTCTGAAGTCAAACACTTTCTCTACTGTTTCAGTGAGTGGAGTAGGAATAATTATTTTAACCCCTCTGAAGTCCAACACTTTCCCTGCCTACTATTGAGGTGGTAATAGTATATTAAATATTTTTAGACACCAATAGTTTTCAGGCTATTGGTTAATCATTATTTAGCATAAATTTATGCATTTTATACTTTTTGTTTTTATTTTTATTATTTTATGTTGATAGTGTTTTAGTAAATGTGTTTTCTAAAATATTTAACATTTTATTTAGTGCCTACATTAATTAATATATATTTTTTGCTATTGAAATGTTTATATTGTTGGTGGTTAGTGGCGTCATCAGTGTTGTCATTTGAGATGTCATCAGTGATGTCAAATGTGAGGACATAAGTGTATGGCTGAGGCAGAAGTTAGAGTTAGTGCTGCTAGCTATAATTGCTTATAAAGCAGTGTGTGGTGGGAGGTTGACTGCAGCCAAAATACCAACGCCCGACTACCAGCCATCCAGCATATTATGATCATAGCCAGAATTCCACCAGAATGATGGCAGAATTCCGGCTGCGGCCATAGAGGCGGATGGTGGTGGATGGCGGTAAGGTGGCTCTGCTGTCTGCAGCAGCGCCATGCCAGTAGACCACCACAGACCGTATCATGACAAATGATACGGCCTGGTGGTGTTCTGTTGGCGGCCGCTGCTGCTGGCAGCAGAGTCCCATCCCGTATCCTGCTGGAGGAGCCCCTGAAATCAGGTAAGTCAGGTGCTCTGACAGGGGAGGGGGGTGGGGGTTGTTGTGTATTTGTGTGGGGGGTTGTGAGTGTATGTTGGTGCGTGCATGTATGCGGGTGTGTGGCGTGTGGAATGCGTGTGTGCATGTATGGTTGAGAGTGTGCATGTATGTTGTGTTGTGTGAATGCGTGCGTGCCTATATGTATGTCAGTATGTGTGGATGTGTGTGTGAATGGGTGTATGCATGCATGGGTGAATGTGGGTATGTGTGTGAATGCGTGTGTTCGATGGTGCATGTATGTGCTTGTATGTCATGGGGAGGTCTGGAGTGGGGCAAACCAGGGGGGTAGGGGGCAGGGAAGCCCTCTAACAGTGACAGGGAAGGGATTCCCTGATAGTGCCTAGCACCATGGTTTTCGTGGCAGTAAGGGAGCCACGAAAACCATGGCAGTAGGCGGGGTCATAATCCCATGGGTGGGATGGTGACGGCCGCCTGGCTGGAGACTGAAGTCTCCAGCCTGGTGGCTGTTACCGCCCTGGCGGATGGAGTGGTACATTCGCGGTTTGGCTTGAGCCAAACCGCCAATGTCATATTTTGGGGGAAGGTACCGCCAGCCTGTTGGCAGTACTTTTCTTCAAAATACCACCGTCCGCCAGGGTCCTAATGAGGGCCTATATCTGCTGACAAGCATGGAGCAGCCACAGTTGCTACCCTGGTGTAAAATGTCTCACAATCATTATTGGAAGTATAAACATTCAACATGCACAACTCACGCCCATCCAAGTCACGTGCCTCCAAGTCACGTACCAGCCATCCAGATCCATAATGTGTCTCCTGTAATGGAAGGGTACCCTAGAAGCCACCCATATTAGTGAGCCCCGAGCATACCCAGAATATGAGGTTGCATATAAATGTCCTCAGCAGGGCTTACAGAGGCTGAGAATACAATCTTCCCACACGTGTCTCCTGTAGGAATGCCACGGTGACCCATTAGTACTTTAGGTAAGCATATACCCTGCGCCATTTCACCAGCTGGGCTCGTCTCCCAACATTCCATGCTAGAAATGTAAACACTTCATCCGCGATCATCATCATCATCACATTTTAGCACCATATCTTGACTAATCTGCCCAGATTTGATGTCCCCAAACCTCTTTCCCTGGACTTGCAACATGAGGATGCAGTGTTCCCATCCATATAAGCAGCATGAGTCCAGTATAACAGTGAATTCAACTTCCCCTCCCAACTTCCCCCAACCCTTGGGCAGTAAAGCAAACACACACTGTCTAAACCTAAACAGTGCAGAAACTAGCATTTCCCACCCCATTCCCCCTAGTTCTACAATCAGTTCAAAAATACAGATATTCAAAAAGTCACAGAAGTATATGCTGCACAAGGAGTCAGCATGCCATTGGGGCCACAAGGCAGTGGTTCTCATTCAGCCCTGCCAGTGCCTGTGCCCCTTAAAACCTATTGTTCTGCCAACCTGATATAATATGAAACAGACACAATCAGAAACTTTTCCCCCCACAGCCCACTCCCTTGTATTAACAAGGACATGGCCCAGTGGCAAAAATAAGAGCCAACATGCAATCATTCAAGAATAGTTCAATTAGTTCCACCAGCAGGAACACAAAGTTCACTGTCACTAATCAGTAAATGGTAGTGATAGCACAACAGGCACCACAGCACCAAATAGTCTTTTGGACTTACGCAGCATTGTGGTCTTACAGCACTGTTCTATAGGTATCATAGTGGACCACCATCGGTGCTGTCAGTGCCTAATCCAGGGCTTCCCTGTTGAACCTGAAAGGACATCCGGAAGTCAGGCACCGTCTCTGTGTCTCTGAGGGTGCCATCTGAACACACCACTATTCAGCCCTAAGGGCCTTCATCCCCAGAGTACTTCCATCCATTTTTTCATTTCTGCACTATTGAGGAAGGTGTTCCATCACCAGATTGATTTTGAACGGGAGCTCCAGGACAATGTATACACCTGGTCACTGGCCTTACCAGCTGTAAAAAAGAAATGTACCTTTCCATTATGCACAGCACAGAGCTTTGCTGGAAACATCAGGCTGTAACGCAGATTAAGGTCGCATAGTCTTTTATTAATATCCAGATATGTTTTGCGTTGGTTTTGAACCTTCGGGGAAAAGTCAGAAAGATTGATACTTGTCGCCCCTCAAAAGCCAGTGGGCCTTTAATATGGAAAAATTGTGTTGTGGTCCCTAGAGACTGGTGTTAATGGCACGTGACGGGGTATCAGGATTCAGTATGGGGACCGGAGCTTGATTCGCCCTCTCGATTGTGAAGATTTCCAATAATTGTGGCAGGCGCATACTTTTAGGGATCCAATCTTCCAAGAAGAGCTCCACGGATGAGCCTTCTGCCCTCTCAGGGCAGCCCATAAATCACAAGTTATTTCTTCTGGATCTTTTTTATAAGTCTTCCATTCATTCCTCAATTCTCGCTGTCAGTTATTGTAGTGAGAATATAATGTCTCGTAGGGTGGCCACTTCCTGTTGCAGCTCTCCTACGTTTGTTTCTGTGGTTGTCATGTGGTCAGCAACACCTCAGAGGTCCACTCTGAGGAGGTTGACATCAATGGCCACCAAGTCTATCTTGACTGCTCATTGAGCTCATTGATCTGTGCTCCCTGGTCAGTCAGTAATCTCTTGCCAGTTTTTTCCATTGGAGTGACCCGTCTGTGTGTAGTTCACACATTTATTAGACTGGGCCTGCCATGGCCCCTTATCTTTCACCATGGTGATCAGACCTGGGCTTCCAGGTGTTCAATCCACCATGGTCCTTCATAGTTGTTTTGACCCTAGGCTCTCGGTCCCTGCAATGATGGTGGATTGCTGTCACTAAGGGGGTCTCAACTGGTCAGCCCGCAGTGAGGGTTCCATAAAGGGGTGTTGCTGGTAGCAGCCTGAAAGCAGGTCCAACCAATTACTGCAGAAAGGATTCA
This sequence comes from Pleurodeles waltl, assembly GCF_031143425.1. Taxonomy (NCBI): domain Eukaryota; kingdom Metazoa; phylum Chordata; class Amphibia; order Caudata; family Salamandridae; genus Pleurodeles; species Pleurodeles waltl. The sequence continues at coordinate 1,279,547,402 of NC_090444.1, read as the reverse complement.
GGGGTCTAAGGCCTTCACCTCACCATTCTCCATTCCTTGAGTAGTAGAAGACTACTGTCTCTCCAGACCCACAGGTGAACGTATATGAGGTGGCAAGTGTTGTTCCTCATCCCCTGACCCCACACTCACTGTCTCATTGACCAAACATACCTTGGGTGCCTGAGTCGTACAGTACTGTCCCTGAACTCTTCCCAGAGTTTCAGTCTATCAGGTACTCAGACGCCAGGCATGTCTGCATATCTGCTGCTCTCCTCCCAGGCAGGCACTGCTCAGATCTTTCAGGAGCTGATGCCCCTCTTCAGTGGTCTGTTGCCGAAGACAGATTTGCTCTTGGGGTCTTCCAGATGAGTCTTCTTAAATTAAAGAGCTGCTACTGGTGGAAGTCTCCCCCAGGGCCCTGCCACCATGGAAGGGACACTTTGTACATTTACTTTTTGTTTAGGCTGTATGGGTCTAGGCATGACCACCAAGTTGTCTCTGCATAGGATTCCAGCGCGGGTCACTTGGGTCCCTGAGCCACACTGCTGCACCCACAGCCGCACCTGATCCATGCAGGAATGAAGTCAGGTTTCACCTCCCCAAACTCTTTGATATCTACCAGGGAGCTGCCATCTCAGTTCCCCCAATACTTACAGTGCACTGCATGAGGAGTTTCACAGATCCTTATACAGGGGATGCCAACCACAGGGCCACTATTCCTGGCCCCAAAGGAGTTGTATCTATCTTCTGCCCGCTCAGCCATATGCCAGATATAAAAGTGGCCCAAACCGGGATCAAGACTGAGGTGCCTCCACCACGTTGTGTTTCAAGGGGCAGGGCCCAGAATGAAGTGTCGACTGAAGTGGGGGGGAGCTGCAACTGTTTTCACATCCCTGGAGAGCAAGGGTGCAGCACCGGGCCCAAGTGTCTCAATCAGGTGTCCGTCACAGTGCGGAGTTTGGCCTCAAGTTCCCCCTGTCAGCATGCCGCACATGGCATTCACCACATTCCCTAGGTCTCATCCACACCTTTCAGGCCAGGGGATAGTTGTAACAATCAAGACCCCAACCATCAGACCACCAACAGAACTCATCTCCTCCAGGTGAACAAGAATGCCCACACACCGTTGGGACACAGCCAGCAGCACAGTGCAACTCCAGCCATGGGATACGTCAGTCCCACAGCCACGGGTAGTTCTGCCTCATCCAGCACCAAGTGGCCCTGGGGTATCTGGCCCCTGCTTCACCAGCCCTAGAGTCAGCTCAACTAGAAAAGTGCCAGCAACGCTGGGTCTCCTCACACAGCCATACTCCACATCCACTTGATTCTCTGACAGGCCCATGCCAGCTGAGCCTTTCAAGTTGCCTCACTCTCCAAGCAGCAATAGACAGCCAGTCTTAGAGTTGATCTCTCCCAACAACACCACTATCAAGATTGAGGTATTTTCTGTGCAGGTTGGGATTACACAGGATTAGTCAGGTTTTTATCGCAGGCTGGCTGGGAGCTCGGAGGCTCATGTCATGTCTGCCATGTTGCTTGGCCACGCCCCCTATCTCGGTGACTCTTGTGAGCCCACCCATCCAAATATTATACAATTGAGTTGCTTATAGTGGATTGTCAATGACTTTATTGATGTACTGCGTAGTGTGGCAGAGGAGAATAGTATACAGTGGAGTGGGGTAAAGTGGAGAAGAGTACACTGGAGTGCCATAAGGTGGCATAGCGAATGGTGGAGTGGCGTAGACTGGAGTGGCATATAGTGGAATAGCATAGATTGGAGTGGCATACAACGCACTGCCCCAGAATGGAATAGAGTACTGCAGACTAGCGTACAGTTGAGTGGCTTACTCTGTAGTATTATACACTGAAGTGGCATACAGGAGAGTAGTTTAGAGTAAAACAGCATGGAGTGAAGCAGCATAGAGTGGAGTTGCATACAGTGCAATAGCATAGAGTAGATCAGTGTAGAGTGCGAGTAGTATACAGTGAAGTGTTGTAGACTGGAGTGTTATACAGTGGATTTGCATACAGTGGAGTGACAAAGAGTGGAGTGCTGTACTGTTGAATAGAAAAGAAGGAGTTGCGCACAAGGGAGTGTTGTATAGTGGAGTGACATAGAGTGGAGTGACATAGAGTGGCTTGTGGTAGAGTGGATTGATGTATAGTGGAATACCCTACCTGTGAGTGATGTAAAGGGGAGTGATGTAGAGTGGAATAGCATATAGTGGAATAGCATAGAGTAAGCTACCATACATTGAAATAATGCACAGGGGTGTAGAGTACAGGGAAGTGGCATAGACTGGAATAGTGTACAGTGGAGTGACATACACTGCAGTGGTGTACAGTACAGTGGCATAGAGTGGAGTGGGGTCCAGTGGAGTAGCATACTTTGGAATAGCATACAGTGGAGATGCATACAGTGAACTGGCGTAGAGTAGAGTGACATACAGTTGACTAGGGTAGAGCCGAGTGGCGTAGACTGCAGTTGTATACAGGGGAATAGTGTATAATGGAGTGCTGTAGACTGCAGGGGGTACAGAGGAGTGATGTAGAGTGCATTGGTATACAGGGGATTGATGGAGAGTCAAATTGAGTATAGTGGAGTGTTATACAGTGTAGTGGGGTAGATTAGAATAGCGTACAGTAGAATAGCATACAGTGGAGAGGCAAAATGAAGTTGCGTGGAATGGCATGTGGTAGAGTGTTTAGCATACAGTGGCATACCGTAGAGTGCAGTGGTGTTGAATGGAGTGACATACACTGCAATGAGGTACAGTGTAGTAGCATATAGTAGAACAGCATTGAGTCTAGTCGTATAGAATAGAACAGCATATAGTGTAGTGCCATATAATGGAGTGGCATAGAGTGGAGTGGTGTAGACTGCAGTGGCATACAGTGGATTAGCTTACAGTGGAGTTCTATCCACTGAAATAGTGTACAGTTGAGTGACGTACACTGGAGTGTTGGACCGTAAAGTTTGGTACTGTGGAGTACTGTACAGTGGACCAGCATACAGTGGAGTAGTGTAGAGTGTAGTGTGGTAAAGTGGAGGGGCATGGGGCCAAATAGTATAAAGTTGAGTGCATGGAGCATTGTTGCATACAGTGGAACAATGCATACTGAAGTGGCATGGAGTAGAGTGGGGTACAGTAGAGCTGCGTGGAGTGAAGTGCTGTACAGTGAAGTGTTGTAGAGTGGAATAGCATACAGTGTCGTTTTGTGGAGTGTAGAGGCATACAGTGGAGTAGTGTACAGTAGAATAGCGTATAGTGGAGTGACGAACAGTGGAGTGGTGTAGAATAGAGTGTGATACAATGCAATAGCATAGAGGGTGTACCACAGAGTGCAGTGGCATGGAGTGGACCAATGTTCAGTGAAGTGAGGTAGATTATAGTGGCATACAGTAGAATGGCAAAGAATGGACTATCATAGATTGGAGTAGGAAAGAGCATAATAGCATTTACTATAGTGGCGTAAAGTGGAGTGGTGTGGAGTGGAATGAAGTAATTGAAACAGACTTAGAGCCTCATTATGACACTGGCGGTCACTAGACTGCAAGGCCACGGTCGGACCGCCGTCAAAGTGGCGGTCCGACAGCGACATTATGACTGTGGCAGAGCCACCACGGTTCAACTGACAACACCGCCAGCCTTCAGCCTGCCGGTACCAGCTGTTGTAATCCACCAGGGCAGCACTGCCCTGGGGATTACGGGTCCTCATCCGCCAGCCTGTCCATGGCGTTTTACACCGCCATGAAAAGGCTGGTGGAATGGGGGACATGGGGACCCTGGGGGCCCCTGCACTGCCCATGCACTGGGCATGGGCAGTGCGAGGGCCCCAATGCACAGTCCCGAATTACGGGCAGTGGAATGCAATGGTCCTGCGGTGAAAGCCAAATAGGGCCTGCAGGTTTCAGGACGCACAGGCAGCCTGATGGTGGGAAAAGTTTGGCGGGCAGCCTCCGCCGCGCACCAAACACATAATGAGACCCATAGTGTGAAAGTGTGTGAACGGATGTAGATGTAATGTGTGCAGAATATACAGTCCGAGGGGTTAATGAAATGGCTGCTTTTTGTAGTATGTGTGTCAACGGATGTAGATGTAATGTGTGCAGCATATACATTGTGAGTGGTAAATGAAATGGCAGCTTTTTTTAGTATGTATGAATTGTGTAAGTAGGTAAATGTTAAAACAAATAGTTATATATTATGTCACAGTATAGATGGAAAGTTTGTGGTACACTGCAATGCATGTGGATGAGAAGTCAGTATGTGATTGGCTAATGGATGGTTTACCAAAGCTGCAAAGCAGCCATGTAGTTTTTAGCACAGTTTGGCTGCCTTCTCTGTTTCATTGTGTTCTGGACTATGGTCTTAGATATAGGTAAGTAGAAAGATTTATTGTTGTTCACTACCAATAACCACTTTGCTAAAGTGGTAATGGGTAGAAAAATGAATTATAAATGCCTATATATATTTCCAGCAGTTTAGGGAGAACTGCAAATCTCAAAAACATTTTTCTAAGTAGCACTGTAATTTGTAATTATTACCACAGTAGTGCACAGCCTATTTTTGTGCTTATATAAACATGTTAAAAGTAGAAAATACATCATAGTACACTATTTGTGGAAAATGTAGTGTATTACAGTGTATTTTAACATTTTTAACATTTATAAAATTTATTTTAAGTAACTCAGTAGTCCAGAGGTAGTACCATGGCACTCCATGTGTTTTTCTTAAAATATATAGTCTTCATAAAGTGGTAATAGGTAGGGGGAAATATCAAACCTTATCTGAAGGCATAACACAGAACACAGCCAAAGTGTACTTAAAACAGCATGGCTGCCTTTAGCTTTTGAAAGGCAGTCACTAGTCAATCATTTAATGACTTGTCATCACTATGTAGAAATGCAGGGTGTAGAAAACAAAGTCCAGTCCTTTCACTCCCAGGACAGAAGCAGCAAGCCACAGACTAGCACAATAAAGCCTCAGTGAGAGGGAGAGTTGCCGTCCCTCCTATGCCATCCAGCTCTCCTTCCTGGCAGAATGTCCTCAGTCCAGAAGGGTTCTAACTCTTTGCTGTCAGAGATCTAGTATTTATACCCATTTCTGCATTTGAAGTAGGCAAACTTCAAAGAGAAGTCTTTGTAGTACACAAAACCCTGCCTTTCCCAACCCTGGGCCCAGACACACTCCAGGGGGTTGGAGGCTGTTTTGGATATGTAGGGCACACCTCAGCTCCCTTTGTGTGACTGTCCAGAGTGAATGCACAAACAGCCCAACTGTCACCATGACCCATATGTGTATTCCACAGACAGACAGAGGCACAGAATGGTTAAGCAAGAAAATGCCCTCTTTCTAAAACTTTTCAAAATTACAATTCAAAAAACAACTTCACCCAAAGTTATATTTTTAAATTGAGTTCAGAGACCCCAAGATCCACATCTCTATCTGCTCTCAATGAGAAATTACATTTAAAAGATACTTCAAGCCAATCCCCATGTTACCCTATCAGAGAGATAGTCCTTGCTATTATAAAAACCACATTTTGCAGTATTTCACTATTAGGACATGTGAGACACACCAGTACATGTCCTGCCTTTTAAATACACTGCACCCTAAACATGGAGCTCCCTGGGGCATACCTTAGTGGTGACTTACATGTAGTGAAAGGGAAGGTTTGGGCCTGGCAAGTGGGTACACTTGCCAGGTCTAAATGGCAGTTTAAAACTGCACACACAGACACTGCAATGGCGGGCCTGAGACATGTTTTCAGGGCTATTCATGTGGGTGGCTGCAGGCTGACTAGTAGCATTTGACTTACAGGCCCGGGGCACACAGGGTGTACTATACTAGGGACTTACTGGCCTGAACCCCGCTGACCCTATTAGGAGTTCACCTTAGGGCCGGTAGGCGGAAACAGAATTTCTGTCAACGGGCCCTGTGGTGAACAGGGCCTTAACATTGATGCCGGCTCCCAATGGCACAGGCACCAATGTGGCAGTGCAGCAGGTGCAGCAGCACCCATCGGGCATTCCACTGCCCATAATTCGGGCAGTGGAATGCACAACAGGGTTGTGCATGGGGTCCCCTGGGGGGCCCTGCACTGCCACTTGCCATGGGCACCCGCCAAACCAACACATTGCAGCTGGCTCGATTACGATCTGGCTGCAATGTGAAGGCCCTGTTCACCGCAGGGCCGGTCAGCAGAAACTCTATTTCCACCCGCTTGCCCTGTGGTGAACCTGTAATAGGGCCGGCGGTGTTCTGCCTGAGATGGAGGGCAGGTGGCAGGACGGATTTACAGGTAGCTGAGGCCCCCCACCAAACTCGTAATGAGGGTCTATATCTCATTTTGATATAGTATATACAGAGCCAGCTTACTATAAGCGTGTTGCAGTATCAGTTGTTGGCCAGGTGTGGTGCTGGACTTACTACTCCTCTCTTTAGCTGTAATAACTTACACTTGTAAATTTAGCTCCAGAAATCCAGTCGCAAAACATTAGTACTCTACCCACTACAAACATACAGTGGTCAGCCATTTGCAAACCAGAAGGGGTCCCCTTTTTGAATGTTCAGAAAAAAGTTTTTTAAGACTAGACATTTTATCTTTTTATTTAACACATCTCATTTTCTTTCAAAGAAAATGGGTTTCACGTAAAAAAAATATTGCATTATTTTAAAGTAATTACAGAAGGCCACCATCTCTGTGATGGCAATGATTCATAGTGGGTCACAATTTGCAACATACTTGATTAATATTCATGAGGTAGGTCAATTTGTGACCGACTGAGAATCTCTTTTTTTGCGAACTGGCCTACTAGTACGAAGATCAGTTTGCAAAAACTAAATAGAATGGGAAAGTTTGCGCAATTTGCAATGACTCATTCTTTATACGCAGTGGTTGCAAAATACTGATTACATTTTGTTATGAAACCACAGCCTACACCTAAAACTGATTTTTTTAAATGCTTTTAAATGCCTTACCTCTACATGTTTGTAGTCGATAAAGATTAATGTTTGGTTGCAAAACATGAATACGCACATCTGTGAATCGGAATTTGGAAGGGACTTTCCACATTTTGGTCACAAACTCATATTGCATTTGTGAAACATGTTAACAAATCACAATTTGTGGTTTGTACATTTCAAAAGCACTTGTGGTTGCAAATGGCTCAATTCTGTAAATAGGGACACTTTTGCAACTGAGAAAAGGCTTGATATACTTGGCTCATAGAGACATGAGTGATATTCCTTAGATGTCTTTTTTGCAGCCTGATTACATAGGAAAAGAAGGTTTGTAATTGTCTCTGAATAATACTGATTTTCTTGCATTGACCATTATGAAATCTATTTTGGCATTCTACTCTTGACAAACCAAAAGCCAGTATTGAAGCATAATGCAAAAATGTTTACTTAATCATGTAAGAACCTCTTCCTCACTTATATGAATGCTATGTTTTGGACTAGGCATTATTTCTTGTCATTACTTGTCAATTCAATATCATTTGTGGGGTAGTGAAACTGCAAAATGCCCCCTTGTCATGGGAGAAAACTTGCATGTTGAGGGGGGATTGCATTCTTTATTTTCCAAAACAAAATCCCAATTTGGCTTTTTGTCTGGGGAAACAAAAAATTTAAGTTTGCTGTGTGACTTCACCATGTTGATGTAGCCGTCCATCAAACTTACAATGCATTAACAGGACCCGCAGTGATGGGGGTTCCTGACAGTGCTAGAAGGGTCTTCTGGATTTCTGGGCTCCCAGGCACCTCAATATATGGCAGTTGGGAACGCCATCAGGGTGACTTTACTCCAGCTCTCTTATGGAGCAAAACCCCATCTGCCAAACAATAAATTGGCTCATAAATTCAAAGTCATTTTTGGAGAATATTATCTGTTTTGTAATTGTCTTTAAAGAAACCAACCATAACTGATTAACCATATAATTCCAAAATTGGGGTCTGTGAAAATTTGCAGCACCTTATTATGCAAATGGTAAAAAGAAATATGCAGCAGCAGTTATGGCTCGTAGGAGGGAGAAGGAGCAAGGTGGCACAGCTTGGGGGGATCAGGGGAGCGTGATTTTTTTTTTTTATGAATAAAAAAAAAACATACCTGATTTGCCGCACCACCTTCGAACCGCTGGCCACTCCTCATCTGCAGTGACAGACTCAGGCTCCCAGCCCGCTCTGCGTCCAGTCCTACCGCTGCTTTCATGCTGCAGCAGTAGAATTGGACAGAGTGGGAGCCTCTGCCTGCTCTCCAATCCGGCCCTGTGGTGCCGGGTTGGACAGAGCCTATTGCGCATGTGTGTTTGGTGTGCTAGAGACAGCCAACCAAACATACATGCACACTGACGGGGATGCTGTGCATTCCCCCTCAGTCCCTGTCATGCCAGTGGCCCCACCCCTTTTTCAGTAAAAACAGAATAAACATAGTTTATTATGTTTTTACTGTAACAGCTTTGCAGCTGCTGGTTTGGGGGAGTTGCGACACTCCTCCGCAATAGCGGAGGAGCCGCCCCTGTGCAGCAGTTGTGTAGAAGGTGCTGTCAGCTATGTCCATACAAAAAAAAATGATTTTAGAGTTATGCTGAGCATTCACGAGACATAAGGGTGAATCAACTGTGTTTTGTATGAACTTGTATGGACTTTGTTTTCAACATACATCCTTGAGTGGAAATTTCAATGCATTTGGCCAAAAGGAAGCTGTGTAAAATATTCACTTATGTGAAGATTACATCATATGGCTTGGAATATCACACAATATTCCCCTTAAATTGTTTGCACCTGGTTTTATTTGCTGCTAGGCTTTCTCACAAAGCCCAGTCAAGCTAGATTGTGTGAACCCTTGAGAGTCTGGGTCACTCCCTCCCTGCTATGTCACCCTAGATTATATGATCGTGGTTGGTAGTCTTTGACACAAAGAATGTTTTCAATCTGAACTCAGCAGGTGCAGTAACACAGCCCACCCTATAATTATGTGAAGAAGTACCAGTATAAAGTATGAGATATTAGGATGTCACTGCTCCTCTCAGCCAGTCATCTTTGAAGCATGTACTTCTGCTGCCTATAATGACCCTGTCTGTGAATATGTTTTTTATGTTGAACCTGTTCTGTGTGTCATCTCTGATGACCACGCAATATTTGTGTGTGACACAAGATAATAACTCTGCTGCTACCTATGCTATATGTACTCATTCTACGTATATGAGGGAGCTGTCATTGCTGATGCCTTTATGTTTTGGTTTTGAGTGTGTTGGAGAAGACCTTTTCAAATATACAGAAGTCAAAACTGTTGGTGCTTTTCAATGAATTATTCTGTTGATGTGCGAATAGGCATAAATGAAGAGTTGTATGGGGAGTAGGATCCCCACTCTATGCCACCCCATTCTGCTCTACAACAGGACACTCTAGGCCACTCTACTGTATGTCACACCACTCCACTCTACGGCACTCCACTCTTTGCTGTTTAACTCTATGTCACTCCACTCTATGCCAGCCTACTCTGCTCACTCCACTTTAGACTATTCCACTGAATGCCACTCCACTCAATGCCACTCCACTCCACGCCACTCCACTCCATGCCACTCCATGCCACTCCATGCCACGCTATACTACTGTCTGCTGTATGTCACTTCACTTCATGTCACTCCATTTCCATTATACTCCGCTCTATGACACACTTTTGTACTCTAAAAAACTCTAGGAGCCAGATGTATGAAACTATTTTGCATTCGCAAACTGTGCGAACCGCAAAATTCCACCGTTTTTGAAGGCAAAATAGCCTTTCACAAGTTATGAAAGGCACTTACAGTGCAATTTTAAGAAATCTCTAAAATATAGATTCCCTAAAATTGTGACTCAAATTTGAGAATCGCAAATTGCGATTCCCTAAATAGGAAATCGCAAATAGGGAATACATATTTGCGAGTACCTATGCACATGTATCATGCATTTCCTAAATGGGAACTGGGCATTTAGGAAATGCAATTACTACCAACTCCAGGTTTGTGGTAACCATGTGCAATTTTAAAAAATGCAATGAAAATGCATTTTTTAAACTGCCATGTAGCACACACATCTCCCAGGGCATTTTTGCACTTTAGATGTGCACATTTGTTTTTTAGGGGGGGTTACATCAAAGGGGGCCTTAGGCCCCCAGTACCCTTGGATTTGCATTACCTAAGTTGCAAATTCCTAAAAGGAATTCGCAAATTAGGAAATGCAAAACCATTCACACTAATGGGCCTTGCCCATACTGATGAATAGTGGCCCATGCCCTAATAATGATTACCTAATAGCGAATGTGAATTTTAAGAAATCGCTATTAGGGAATCGCTATTTTTTTACATACCATTTTGCATTTCTCAAATAGCAATTTCTTAAAATGTGTTATTTAGGAAATGGCCCATAGTGTACAGAGCAATGCTGAAGGTATGAAATGGTCAATAGGGAATATCAAGTTATAAGAATATTGTTGCCAAAATTGAGAGGACCAAAATATTGATAGTCAAGTATATATAGGTGAATATAGGTTTATTGTACTTAACTCTACATATATTTCTATGGATGATACATCTTCACGATATGTAGATATGGAGTTAAGAATAGTAAATAATTACTGGCCTATATGAAGTTACCTCCTTGATATTTTGGCTCTTGATATTTTGACTATGATATACTGATATCTCAATATTCTCTACTCGATGTTCCAGGCTACAAACCACAGGATGCTAAAATGAAGCTGGGGCCCTCTATTTATCCATTTATGATTTTCTGTAACACAACTTGGTCCAAGGGCATTGGAGTGCTTTACAAGACAGTAAGATGTGTTCCACATAACAAACATCTGGAAATAGCCAATTTGCTACTGGTAAAAAAGGAATAGGAGTGTCATATCTGCGAATGAACAGTGCTAAGTAAGAAGCTCTTCAGAAATCAATTAAAATAAAAGAACCATAGAGCTAAGGTATAAATCAGAGAGTCAAAAAGTGATTTCATAATTCTCGCTTTATTCAAAGTGTATCTCAAAGAAGAATATTGTGAGAGTCTTTTAAACTTGAGCTGACAAGGACTTGTGTTAAGTGCTGGTGACAAGGAGTTCCAGAGCCTTGTTGCACTACAAGAGAAAGATTGTTTCATAAAGCCTGAAAGTGGGAGGTTAAAGAGGGAGGGAGTCAACATTTATGATTGTTGCTGGATGCCCAAGACTTTCAATTTTCCAACCAGGAGGAAGGTGTGAAAGCCCATGGCCCTCTCTGGCTTGATGGAAGGTGGTTTAGTTGCTGATCTTGACTTCAGACTCTATTAATGGCTTTTTAAAAATATCCATATCATTGGTCTCTTTGTTATGCTTTTTCGTATATGTCTTGGTTACTGTGCACCTCTTTGCAATACTTAGGGGACAATCTGCATTGCTTTTGTAGATGCAATCAATGGGCGCATCATTGCCCTGATTGTCAGATAGTCTGAAGGCCTTGCAGAGACTCTTGACTGCCAATGACTTGGTGCACTCGAGTGGGTGATTAGGATTTAGTTCAGTTTGCACATTGAAGGGGGAAGGTAGTGCTGCAGATGCTGCAATAGCCTTTAAAGTTGTGATATTGCATCAGTTTGGACTGATATACTGTGTGAAGCAGTGCTTAATTTGTAAATAAAAACGTGCTGGTGCTGAAAGCCCTCCTCTTAAAAATGTGGGTGCTGCAATTAAATGTGCTAACATGGAATAATGAGGCAGCATGATCATGAAACAATCTTGAGCCTCTTCACACCATTTAAAGCCACTTCCTGTCCCTTCAGCTCACTCTAGCAGCTTTCTGCTTTCTCCCATTGTGACACTCTTTTGTTTTTCTCTTCCTCCGTCTTTTCCATATGTGTCTTTTGCTCACAGTAAAAAAAGTGCCAGCCCTCAAAAATAAGTGCTGGTGCCCCGCACTGGAAACCGCAAGCACAAATTAAGCCCTGGTGTGATGCCTCAGATAAGACTAAGGGACTCATTAGGACTTTGGCAGTCGGACAAGCCGACCACCAAAGCAGCGGGGAAGAGGTTGCCGTCATGCCGGTGGCCTCCCCTCAGTCATATCACAATGTTTCCACCGGGCTGACTGGCAGAAACATCGTATTACAATGTTTTCGCTGGTCAGCCTGGCATTAACAGCACCACAGCATTGGCCTAGACTCCCTTAATGCCAATGGTGTAGCACAACAGCACCCTCAGATTGCGCATTGCAGTGCAGACAGTGCTTATTCCGAGGATGCTGCCAGCGAGGCCCTTGCACTGCTCATGCCTTGCATATAGGCAGTGCAGGGGCCCCCGTCTCACTTCTGTGGCCCCCAGCACTGGCTTTCGCCAGCCTTTTCATTGCGGGGACCCCACACTGAAAAGGCTGATGGAAAGAGGACTTGTGATCAGCACGGCGGCGCTGATGTGTGCCGTGGCTGACCACAACTCTGACTACTGCCATCCCATCAGGGTCCATAGTCCTTGAAGTGGCAACAGTCACCTGTTGGTCCAACCGCCATGGATGCAATTTGGTGGTTGGACCTCCAGGAATGCTGCGGTCCTCAGACCGCCAAACTCGTAATTAGGACCTAAAACTTGTAATATGATGGCTAATAATAAGGAAATATTGTCCAAAACTGCCTGTGATTTCTCAAGGAAAAAAGAAAATTGATACCAGTAATCTCTGAAATGCTTGCATCACCTCTGAAGACCTAATACACAAACTGCACTTTTGAGTAAGGTCACATCTTTGGGTAAGGTTACTACTTTTATGTAATTGTAAACAACACTTTTGTAGTAACTTACAATTTTGCAGGAGGTCCAGGAATACACCCAGCACCCTACTGTTGTAAATAGAGGTAGGGACTCAAAATAAAATCCCTAGAAAATAATGTTAAATAAACTATTTCATCTGAAATAGTTACAAATAAATACAAATGTATATGAATGATAACAATATAAATATAGTACACATTTATTGCTTAATTGTAAAATATATATTAACCTATGTGACCCAGAATTTGCATCTTGGTAAAAGAATTGAGAGATCAATCTCCATTCCTCGTAGCACTACCTAGAAAGTCACATTCTGTGATGCAGGGCTGCAAACTAACCTTGTCTTCCTGCTCATCATCTTTCACCTGCCCATGAATCTTGGCATAAGAAAATATTACTGATGTCTTTCTATGACATGCCCTCATTTAATTTACTCTAGGCCCGGGTGAAGTTTTCAACATGCCGGCTTAATTTCATGTATTTTTGGGGAATTTCTACTTATACTTATTACGTGAAATTTTTTCCTGAAATAACTCCATAAAACCCTATCATGAAATTATGTCCCATTTGTACCAAAATTATATTACGGGAACAATGAGAACATGACAAACAACCAGAGAGCAAGAAGCTGTTTTTGTCAGAACTTTTCATTTTTTGTGCAACAAAGCATTACACACTAAAATATAATGCTAAATGAAGGATTTGCATTTTGAGTAATTATGTGTAATTTCTCTTGATTTTTGTGAAAATTTTGCAGAGTTACATGAAAGCCAATTGCACAACATTTGCACACCCCACATTTAATTGGGACATCTATGACAGTACAAGCAGTTACAAGGAAAATAACTAACAATTAGTGAAGCTACCCCGGGATTTGCCATGCAATCATCTGATGGTTATCTAATGGTGACTGATGTCAAGGCAATGCCCAATCACCACCTTTCTTAAACTATGTTCCTCTGAGAGAAGAGCTCTGAAACCCTAGAAATAGGGTTTGAGCTGTGTTCAATGGCACCGGGGGTCAGATGTTTGAGGAGCCCTCTGCAGATTCCTCCCAGCATAAGAATACAGCTTGCATGGAGTCACATCAGGGTGTATGGGTACTTCCAGGGCCCAGAAGACTGAAGGCAGATTTATGAAAAGTGGCACTGCACATAGTGAAGCGCCACTTTTCTTGCACCGTCCTAACATCACCATGTGTGCGGCATATCTAAGACCACGCACCATGGCGGTAGTTAGGTAGTTAGGGAACTAGCTTTCGAATTTCTGTCGCTAGTTCAGAGCTTTGCAGGATTAGCATCAACATTTTTTACGCTAATCCTGCAAAGCCCATTTAAGGCCCATTGTAAACAATGGTGTGCCTCCTTTTAAAGCCTGCTCTGAGCTGGTGTTAAAAATGACACAAAGAAATCCCTTGCAGACACATCTGGCACAGGCATAATGTAGCGCAAAGGGTTACAAAGTGGCGCAATCCATGCATTGCACTAGTTTGTAAATTTGGCGAGGCAATTGTGGCCTTTTTTGGGCCACATTAACGTAAAAAAAAGATGCTAATGTGGCGCAAGGAGGCAGTAGGGGCTTTTAAATCTGCCCCTGAGTATCAATCTACAAACTGATCCCAGGACAGAGCACAGGGTCACAGCTATCATAAGGGCAGCAGGCACAGTGCCACCGAAACTGAAACAGGTGACTAGCCCACTGCACTATCCTGGCATTAAGGATTGAGGTGCTGCTATTGTATTGTATTATACAGTGATTCATGTGGGGTGCCGACGCACATTTTTGAACAGGTCGCATGCTACACCATGAGGGAGTGAATGGCTGTAAGAGTGATGTATTTGTTATTTTTCTCTGTGAGGGCTACTGGAAACTGCCACAGCGGTACCATCCCATTGTTCCAGTAGCCCTGCCTTTAACTAAAAGAAATGCAGCTCATGCGGTGATCTTATAAAGGGTAGGGTATGTTAAAAGAAAAAAGAAGACCGTTAGACTGTAAACGACCTGCTTTCAAAAAAACACACAGACATTAGCATGCAGTCAACTTTTGGACTTAAATGTATGTTTAAGTCAGAGCTATAGGTTTTCTTTACGGTTCTGGAAAAAAAGGTTAATAAATCGAATTGCAATGTAAATGCATTTGCTTCTGTGGCCCGGCCTTTTCACATAAGTTAAAGAACATTAAATAGTTTGTCAACCAACTAAAAACATCATGAGCCCCTTTTAGCTCTTTCAGTGGGGCTGCTTTGTTTATCACACACTTGATGCTCGCTATTGTAACTACTAAAAATAGGACTATAGACATTGTAATCTGTCCTGCAGTCTTCAGGTGACCAGAATTTAAGAAGGAAAAACCAGGACAGGCTAGATATAAAAGCCTTTAATCTTATATGTCTGGCTAGTTCCGATTATTGTTTACCCCTGTAATAAAAATAATTTATATATACACATATATATGTATATATATGCATTTATAAATATCTATATGTACTCTACCCTGAGCCCCTCTTCCCTTTGCTTCGCAGCTGCATCAGCGTGTCCTGCCTGAAACAGATAAGTTATTTAAGAGGAGTATATCTTTAATTCTTCTTTGCACAATAACGTGATCTATGGCCAAAAAACATGAACATGTATTTCAAATTATGGAAAGCGTTAGGATACCGGGATGGTCCTCTGAAAAGCAGGACTGTCCAAGGAAATCTGCGACGTCTGGTCACCCTATGCAGTCTGTGAAATAGTAAACTGGAACTGTCTAAATACCACCCTTGATTTTTTTATGTCTATAATTTATAAATAGAGATAAAAAAAGAACTTTAAATGGCGGCAGCTTTATAATGTTTATTTTTCATTGCAAGACATCCCATGCTTTTAAGCTTGCGTGCCGTGCGACTGTTAAGAGTTTCTAAAGTGAGCACAGTTTGACACTGTTGCCAGGGGGTCAAAGGTACTCGGTTGGAGCTGCGAGTGTCCAAGTCTAGGGCCTATGTCATTCAGAGCTGCCTGGGAGAGCGCACATTCGCACCTCTTCCTTGGCCACTGCAATGGCAACGGCCTCGCACATCAACAGGAGAGGGAAGGGACTGTCTTAGAAGATGGAGTCGGGATCGCTCTCTTTGGAAGTGAAATGCTCTCGGTATGCAGTACAGGCAAACCGGTTTCCATTCTTAACACTGGGAGAAGGTGCAATGCAATACACTAACCAGCCAATGAGGTCACAGAGGGTCAGGATCACGCAATGGCGCAGACCTACAAGGTACAAGTTCAGCAGCCTCTTGGCATTTTCATGTGCTGAAATTAAATTTATTTTTAAGCTAAAATAAATATTCCCAATTTTATTACGGCTTAAATGGTCAATTCATTTATCCTGATGCTGTTTATTTTTTCATCTCATTGAAAGTAAATATTACATGGAGAATGCAGGACAGTGGCTGCCTTTGTAACTGTGTTTATTCTGTGCTTGGTAACAGCACTTTAAAGTGTTGTCATTGTATTCTATGATATTTACTTTTAATGTGGCCTGAAAGGATGTTTCAATCCCCACGGCCAAAGCCCTTCTATCCAGGAGAAGGGGCCTTCTAGGACGGATGAATTTAGCAGCAATTAACTGCATGGACAAGGTCCCTTGTGCTTTACTGTTTGATTACCATATTCAGGTCTTCAAAGAGGTGATTGTCCTTCTAATTGCCTATGTGAATAACATAATGCTTAAATCCATTAAATATATAAAACTAGGAAACCAATGCATCATACTTTCATGGTTGGGAAAAACAGCAATTTTTGTTATTAAAAAAGATAGATCCTATGCTTTAATCATAAGCACTTTAAATGGAACATTTGGGTATGTGATTTGTATTATTCTAGTTGGCTAATCATTTAATTCACCCTTAATGACTGTGCTGAGAAAATTAACTTGAAACCTGCAGAGTTGAGTGTTTAACTCACCCAGTTAGACTGAAATGCAGTGCTAAAAATAAAGAGATATGTGGACAAAAGGAGAAATATTGATTGTTTGGGCCTAGTGTAATGAAAAGCATTAACAGGTTTCACTAAAGCATGGGACAGCAATGTCATGGGCAGGAATAGTGCAGGCCATCTTAACACAAGGAACAGCTATTATACAATTAGCAAGTGCAACATGTGCAACTACAGAGTCACTGTACAGAACAAGGACGCTGAGTCTAGAGGCTAATGTTGGAGTAAAAGCGGCAACTGCTCCAGTCCATGGGGCTGTTTATCATCCATGTTTATCTGTACTTCCAGGGCTGCCATTTCTTGGTGATGCTGCTGTTTGGCTGCACATCGCCCTACCCTTTAGGAGCTTTTTTAAGGGCATCCCAGAGTGTGATTGGTGACTTCACCATGTTCTTGTTGAGAGTGAAATAAATAGTGTCTCATATATTCCCCAAAACTGGTATCTTTAAGCCACCTGGTAGTTAAGCACCACTGTCCCAGGTGTCAAGCACCCTCCAGGTTTAACCTTATTTGCTTTGGGGCCTGGTCCATAAGGGCTTGGGGAGGATGTGTGCATCCACCAGTTTGTGTGTCACAGGAGGGAATAATAAAATAGAAAAGCCTAGAGAAGGATTTATGAGAGTATGAATAGAACACATATTCCTTAGATGTCAAGTGGAGCAGGCAACATGTATCTGCAAGGACTAACGTTTGTGCCCATTTGCCCATCATCATGGATTTGTGAAGTTGTACACTGTTTGTATCCAAGCCGGGCAACTTAACAGAGTGGAAGGCACCTCCCACAATAGTTTACCCTGCTGGGTAATGCAGTAGCGCTGCGGTCAGGGCTTGGAGTGTAGCCTCAATTGAAGTGGGGGGGTTCATAGCCTGACGCTATGGTCCAGCAGGCCTTGCCCAATTAACTCTCCCTTCCTGAAGTAGATTGTTCTCCCAGACTGGGGGATGGGTGCAAAGCAAACAGTTCTGTACAGAAAAGCAGTAGGTAGTGTGACTAAGCCATGCCCCTGGTGGCAGTCAGTGTCTGGCAGAAGCATTAAGAGGTTGTCAATGATTAGACCCTCCAGCGTGGAACAATTTCAACACTTGCAGGTTCATTTCTTTGAGCTCAAAATTGAGGATTGACTTTCCACATGTTTATTTTTCTAAGCTCAAATAAACATCAGTGATTTTACAACATTTTGATACACTTTAGATCGAGTGTCATTGGATTTCGAAACTCTAGTTTAAGGCATGTTTCATTAGACTCATGACTCAAAATTGATCTAATGTCTGAAAATGTTTTTATTTCCTTTATGGGCTGTACTAGTATTGGGAGCTGTGAAACCTTATAGGCTCTGAAGCGAGCACTGCACCATTTCAGCAGGTCTAGTGAGTGGATGCAATACCCAAAATGCCCTCACACCTTGCCAAAGCCAGCACTGGAAAGGCCATGCCTTGTGCTGGGATATTAGGAAAGTTGGATGGGGTATAAACTCTGACACTCCCACTTTGCCATTTGTGCCATCAAACTGCAGGAACAGGCCTCCAAAAAAATCATAAGCTGCTAGTTAGCTAAGGGCTTTAGCTAACACTGCCTGCAGGCTCTGAATCTTCTCTGCCCAGGCCTTGCTTAGTTTTGCTTTATATGAAATCACCTTTCCTCTAAAAGTGGCCATAAAAACTTCCCAAACCATAAAGATAGGTGCCAACATTACTGTTTATTTCAAAGAACCCATGAATAAACTGTTCAGTGCCACTGACCCAAGCTTGGCCTGACAGCAGGCCTTATCAAATTGCCACCTAGCCTTTTTTTTCTAAAATTATCACCATGAACACTATTGAGTGATCCAAAAAGGATTAGCTTCTATCTCAGCAGTCCCACTTATTAAAGACTGTGTCAGAAGAAAGAAGTCTAAGCAAGAGTTTGACTGGAATCTCGGGTAATAATAAGTAAATTGGGAAAAATTAGATGGATGAATCGCCAGGGATCCACCAAAGCTAAATCCTGTTTAAAAATATTGAGTAGTTTGGTGGTTCTTGGCTTTAACTGCTTCCTATATCTATTAGATGTATCATACCTTAAATCTTGAATAAAATTGAAATCCTCCAATTACTAAAGGTCCCTCTTTCTGTATTGCCAAATTAAAGATTGGTTCAAGAACCTCCGTATCATCTCTTGGAAGGCCACAGAAATAAAAAAAATCAAAACCTGATTTCCCACCCTAACTTTCAGTCAAATCCACCTTTCCTTATTGTCCCTCAAAACTGTCTTAATTTGCCAAGTTACAGAGCCAGTAAACAATATAGCCACACATCGTATTGCTGCACCGGCAGAGGCATAGAACGCCAATGAGTATTTTCCTGGGACATGAATTTTAGGCATAATAATTTTCAAGTGGGTTTCCTGAAGAAAAATAATGTCTGGATTAAAAGAGGTTGGCCATTTCAACAAAGGCCCACTCTTCCGTCTATCGAACAACTCATTGACATTACAGGTAATTATTTTGATCTGTTGCTCCATTATTTTAAACTATTTCTGGCACAATCATTATCACACCTTTTTATATCCTACACTACTGCTATTGCACACTTGTTTCTCATTGACCCAAATTAGCTTTGAAAAATAAAAAAATAGCTGTACCCTGCTTATTTTCTCTGCACACCAACTTGCCTCAACCTCCCATCTCCTCTCCTTTCCTGGACCTGGGATTATTACATCTACCCACCCAAGGTTCCTGTTGTACCTGGCCCTTTTACAGGGTCATTCCCCAGACTTTTTGCTTTTTGCCTCCTAATTGTTTTGACCTTTGTTGGCTGACGTTTTGACTCTGAGCACTTTTTCACTGCTAACCAGTGCTAAAGTGCATGTGCTCTCTCTTACAAATTTGGTATGATTGGATTATACCTGATTGGCATATTTAATTTACCTATAAGTCCCTTGTAAAGTGGTATCCCTATACCCAGGGCCTGTAAATTAAATTCTACTAGTGGGCCTGCAGCGCTTCTTGCGCCACCCACTGAAGTAGCCTGTCAAACCTATCCAAGGCCTGCTAGCGCAGAGCCTGTTTGCGCAGTTTTCTGCCACAGGGACCTGGCATCTAAATTTACTTGCCAGGTCCAGAACTCCCCTTTTACTACATGCAAGTCACCCCTAAGGTACGCCCTAGCTAGCCCTTTGGGCAGGGTGCCATGTATGTAGAAGGAAGGACATGTGCCATGTTGCGTGGCCTGTCCTGGTAGTGACAAACAGCCTAACTTGGTGTCTCACTGCTGTGAGTGCTGCCTCCTCATAGGATTACATTGGAGATGGCCTGCCTTATGTGTAAGGGGTATTGTCTGATTTATGAGGGGTAGCGTAGGCATGTTTGGTATGGTTGTGATAGTGGTGAGAAATGCTGCTTACTGGTGTAGGTGTATTTTTTATTACTATCACAGAAATGACACTTCTAGAAAGTGCGCATTTATCTGTGCTTATGACTTTGGTGTTTTACAGCTTGTCTCCAATCAACGTCTTGGCAGACTGACAGTTGGGGCTTTGTGCATACTTCTCAGACAGCCTGAACACAGGGAGGGTGGAGGTGACACAGAGGTGCATTTACATATTGTAAAGCCTTCCTGGGCTGAGAGAAGGGAGACGCAGGGCACACCTGCATTTGTAAAGACTGTGCTCTGGCCTCACACAATAGGGTCGTTAACCCCCCACTGATGTTTGGAGCCTGTACTGAAAGGAGAGAGGGGGCAAACCCAGAACCAGTTGTAACTGGCTGGAACCTCCTCTCCCTACCATTGAAAAACACTGTATGAACTGACTATAAGTACAGGGGAATTTTCCCCACAATTTGAACACTCTTGGAACTTGAAACTGGACACAGAACGCTGATGAATGGACTCACCAGGAAACCACCTTGGACTGCTGCTGCTGTGCTGACTTGTGACCTGCCTGGTAACTAGTTGGAACTGCCACCATCTGCACCCCTTGTGCTGGCCTGTAGCTGGGCCCACCAGCCCTGTGCTTTTCCTTGTTATTTTGCTGTTCCCAGGGGCAGGGTGCTATGGCCCCTGACCCCTGCACCGATCTCGACAGCTTTTGTCTTAGCGCTTTGGAAAAGCGCTTCCCCCCCTAAAAAATTGCTGCAGAAGATCACCGCCGCAGCCCGGGTCTCAAAGATTACTGTAGCGCCTGAAAAGCGCTTTATCTCTGCCCCCAGAAATCACCGTCGCAGCCCGGGTTGCTGGGCTCTACTCAGCACGAGATCCACGCTACTACAAGTGCCTCCGGGGCATGTAGATACTTCAACTGGAGCCGGCACGCTCCTAGCGGCGCCCCTGGGGCACGGTCCGCTCCCAGGAGCGCCCCCGAGGCACCAGCCGCCTCCTGTCTTCCTGGAAGCGTCCCGGGACTAGATCCCAATCACTCACGCACCGCTTCAGGTGCACGCGAGTGCCTCCTCGGGCCCCTGGAGGGGTCCGAGCTCCCCCAGAAACAACCTGCAGGACACGGGGAAGGCGCGGGGAGCGCCCCTCCTTCAGTCCCTGCCCAAGGAGCAGGACGCTCCTGAAATTTGGTAGTTTCCCTCCACGCCGGCATCGGGAAGGGAGACCTTGCCGGAGGTCCCTTCCTGTTTTTCACCACACAATTGTTGCTGGGCCACGCCCGGCCCCCACCCCACGGACAGGGTGTGAGGAGGCCGAGACAGGCCCCCACCACGAGGGAGCCACCTGTTTGCACACAGGAGCGCCGGGGGCCCCCATGCTCGACTTTAGGCACTGGAAATGCCTCTTCAACCAGAGACCAGGTACTCTTTAGGAAATCTAGGCTCTAGGAGCCTAATACAGACTTACAGATGTTTGCTATTTCCTACCTGTTTACTGGTTATACATATATGTGCTAATGTTCCTTTTCTAGGCATGTCTAGCTGATATGTATTTATATGACTTGTGGTCTATTCTCTAATGTTCCTTTTATGGGTATTTAGGAATTGTTCATGACAAGTGCATATACCTTTGACTATAATTCCTAACTACTGCTAATGTTGCAGAATCCTGAGTACTTACGTGTTCTAATGTGACAACTGCATATTCCTGCAGAGTATTAATAACTTGTGTAACCTTCTGACAACTGCTAAGGTAGCAGGGTATTATTCAAGTGTAATGTTGGTCTAATTATGTTTTGTGCAATACAGATTATTTTTACATAGCTCGGTGTTGTGTTTACTTTGTGGTGTACATTTTGTGTCACGTGTGTTGTGTGTGTTATACAAACGCTTTACACATTGCCTCCAGATTAAGCCTGACTGCTTGTACCAAGCTATCGAGGGGGTGAGCAGGGGTTATCTTGGACGTGTAACTCCCTAGCCCTGACTAGAGTGGGTAGGTTCTGCCTGGCTGAGGTGCATACCCCAGCCAACCAGAAACCCCATTTCTAACATTGGTTTTCAGTGACGAGGATAGGACTTGCGCTTGCACAGTACCTTGTGACTCATTTTTGCAACGCAAATTGCACTTAGACCATTACATGTTTAATTCTCTTTTCTTAAATTATTCTCCTGTTCTCTCAAGCTAATCATTTTTATTTTTACTCCTGTGTTGTATACTCGCACTTTGGACTCTTGTTGTTTACGCTAGTGTTGTGCTCTTTACAAAATAAAGCCTACCTTTGATATGAATTATATATTGTTTTACACAATAGAATAGTTAGAGGGATTCTGCAGGGAGAGAGGTATACCTTTTAGAGAGGGTGACGCCCATATGGGGATCCTCAGGAGAGCCCTGTTCAGTTTTAATGAGGCTGACTTTATAGCACAAAAAGAGGCCCAAGGGGGAGATGGTTCTGAGGGAGACCCTAGAGAGACCCACAAGAGTAGTGAGGACTCTAAGGAAGAGGGTCCCAGTCCACATTCCACGGGGATAGTGACCCCGAGGAGTTAGACACTGAGGGAGAAGATGACTGGCCAGGGATGCCAGTAGATAGGGAGTCCCTTACTGGGTCCTTGCGTAGCAGCAGCGCCACCTCCCATTCCCTGTCACGTGAGGAGCTCAGAGATAGGCGGGAAGAGAGGGACCTGAAGCTGCAGCTAGCTAGGCTGGCTGTAGAAGAGAGACAGGCTGAGGTTGAAAGAACCTTAGCCCAGGAGAGGATGGCAGAGGCTGAAAGGGCCTTTACCAGGGAAAGGCTCGCTCTAGAGCGCAGTCTTACAAATCTGGACTCACCAGTAATGCAGGTGGAGTCCAGTGGTGGCAGCATTTTTAGTGTTAGGCACAATCCTTACCTACCCACAGATTTGGTACCTGGGTTCAAGGAGGGAGATGACATACGTCAGTGGCTTAAGGGGTATGAAGAAGCTCTAGTCGCACGCAGGATTCCTGAGAAGGATTGGGGAACTGTCCTAGAGAGCTATATTCCTGAGGTGGAAAGGGATGTCCTACTGGCCCCAGAAGGGAGTGACAGGCAGGGGTATCCCCACATCAGAAAGGCCCTGATAGAAGAGTATGGTCTCACCCCTGAAGACTACAGGTTGAGGTTCAGAGGCAGCAGGAAGCGGTCTCACCAATCTTGGGAGGATTTTATGGGGACTTGTTGCAAAGCACTAACAGGATGGTTGGAGGGTAGCAGAGCAACCACTTATGAAGGGCTGTTTAGTCTCATTCTAAGAGAACACATGTTCCATTGCTGTTTTTCAGAGCTACGCCACCACCTGTCTTACTGTAGGTTCTCTGACCCCAGGGAGCTTGCAAGGGAGGCTGACCTCTGGCTTAGTGCCAGGGGAGCTGCTCAGACAACAAGGGCTGTCTTAGGTTCTCCCCTGGAACGGGTGGGGGAGGTTCTGGGTAATCCAGGTAAGGTTTTCAGCGGGAGGAAGTAGGATTGTTAAGGACCTATCCTCTTACGTATACCTTAGAGGGCTCCTTATCGATACACTGAGGCAAGAATTTAACCAACCCTGACAACGTTCTGAGCGGGGAGGGTGCAGGATCCACAGGGACCTGTCCTCCTCCGCAGGCCTTGGAAGGTACCCGAGAGGGGCCCCAAGGCGGGAGGGTAGTCGTTAACGAAGGCCAATCCTGTAAAAAGGATGTCCTAAAGTCTGAAGGAGAAGGGGGGAACCTGGGAACAGGGTTGCTCCAACTCTGGAGATCAGCAGCACCACCCCGCAAAGGGGGGTGCAGGTACTTCCTTTAGAGGGTTTGAGGGAGGACACTTCCCTAACCCCTGCCCAGCAAAAAGGCATTGTCCCTAGGTTGGAAGACCAGATCATGGGCAACCCCCTAGTTCTGAAAATAAAGACTGCTGAAACCAGCATCTCTACTGATGCATTCTCTAGGGATTCAGTTCCTTCAAGAGGGGATTCACGGGAAGACACTTCCCTGACTCCTGTCCAGCAAAAGGGTAACGTCCCTAGGTTGGAAGATGCATGCCCTAGGGATTCAGTTCCTGTAAGGGAGAGTTTGAGGGAGGATGCTCCCCTAACTCATGACCAGCCCAAGGGTACCGTCCCTAGGTTGGAGAACCAGCCCAAGGGTACTGTCCTTAGGTTGGAAAACCAGGTCCAGGGTAGCTCCCTTGACCTGGAGGTGGAGAAGGCTGTCCCCAGTCTCTCTACCATTACTTCTGGGGGTATCACTCCTGATGGGAGGGTGCGGAACTCTAGAAGGAGGGGCAGGAGGAGGAAAGGCTCTTTCCTGACCCCAGCTCAGCCAGAGGGGAAGGACCCTGGGTTGGGAGACCAGTTACAGGGGGGATCCTCTGAACTGGTGGGTGAGCTGACCAGGACGACTGTAACAAGCGCCCTGGCAGTTCTGGATTCTGGGGGTACAACTCCTCCTCGAAGGGGGTGCAACCCTAGAAGAAGGGGCAGGAGGAGAGATTTTCCCCTGGGCCCTATTCAGGCTATGGGACCAGTCCCTAGGCTAGAAGAGCAGTGGCAGGGGGTAAATCCTGAATTGGTGGGAAGGAGAGTGGAAACAGGATGCTATGCACCTGGGGCTCCCGCCCCCACTCTGAGAGGTTTCAGAGGCCAGAGGCCCCGGGCTGGCCTGGGACCTGGCTCTGGCCACAGACAACTAGGACGCCTCCCTGGGTTAGCATAGATTGTCTTGAGAGCATAGACAGAGGAATTCAACTGGGTTCAGATTGGCGTAGAACTGGGTCATGTCCCTGCAGTTGCGGGCCATGGTCCTGGTTCTATCGCCCTAATCCGGGAAGTCCATCAAGGTATTGATTGTTCTCCCCTGGCTTTGGGCTGGTAGGGGGTCATGTTGGACCTGGCCCTTTTACAGGTTCATTCCCCAGACTTTTTGCCTCCTAATTTTTCTGACATTTGTTGGCTGACGTTTTGACTCTGAGCACTTTTTCACTGCTAACCAGTGCTAAAGTGCATATGCTCTCTCTTACAAATTTGGTATGATTGGATTATACCTGATTGGCATATTTAATTTACCTATAAGTCCCTTGTAAAGTGGTATCCCTATACCCACTGCCTGTAAATTAAATGCTATAGTGGGCCTGCAGCGCTTCTTGCGCCACCCACTGAAGTAGCCTGTCAAACCAATCCAAGGCCTGCTAGCGCAGAGCCTGTATGTGCGCAGTTTTCTGCCACAGGGACCTGGCATCTAAATGTACTTTCCAGGCCCAGAACTCCCCTTTTACTACATGTAAGTCACCCCTAAGGTACGCTCTAGCTAGCCCTTTGGGCAGGGTGCCTTGTATGTAGAAGGAAGGACATGTGCCATGTTGCGTGGCCTGTCCTGGTAGTGACAAACAGCCTAACTTGGTGTCTCACTGCTGTGAGTGCTGCCTCCTCATAGGAGTGCATTGGAGATGCCCTGCCTTATGTGTAAGGGGTATTGTCTGATTTATGAGGGGTAGCGTAGGCATGTTTGCTATGGTTGTGATAGTGGTGAGAAATGCTGCTTACTGGTGTAGGTGTATTTTTTTATTACTATCACAGAAATGCCACTTCTAGAAAGTGCGCATTTATCTGTGCTTATGACTATGGTGTTTTACAGCTTGTCTCCAATCAACGTCTGGGCAGACTGACAGTTGGGGCTTTGTGCAAACTTCTCAGGCAGCCAGAACACAGGGAGGGTGGAGGTGACACAGAGGTGCATTTACATATTGTAAAGCCTTCCTGGGCTGAGAGAAGGGAGACGCGGGGCACACCTGCATTTGTAAAGACTGTGCTTTGGCCTCACACAATAGGGTCGTTAACCCCCCACTGATGTTTGGAGCCTGTACTGAAAGCAGAGAGGGGGCACTCCCAGAACCAGTTGTAACTGGCTGGAACCTCCTCTCCCTACCATTGAAAAACACTGTAAGAACTGACTATAAGTACAGGGGAATTTTCCCCACAATTTGAACACTCTTGGAACTTGAAACTGGACACAGAACGCTGATGAATGGACTCACCAGGAAACCACCTTGGACTGCTGCTGCTGTGCTGACTTGTGACCTGCCTGGTCACTAGTAGGAACTGCCACCATCTGCACCCCTTGTGCTGGCCTGTAGCTGGGCCCACCAGCCCTGTGCTTTTCCTTGTTATTTTGCTGTTCCCAGGGGCAGGATGCTATGGCCCCTGACCCCTGCACCGATGTCTACAGCTTTTGTTTTAGTGCTTTGTAAAAGCGCTTCCCCCCCTAAAAAATAGCTGCAGAAGATCACCGCCACAGCCCGGGTCTCAAAGATCACTGTAGCGCCTGAAACGCGATTTATCTCTGCCCCCAGAAATCACCGTCATAGCCCGGGTTGCTGGGCTTTACTCAGCGCGAGATCTGCCATACTACAAGTGCCCCCGGGGCATGAAGATCCTTCAACTGGAGCCAGCGCACTCCTTGCGGCGCCCCCGGGGCACAGTCTGCTCCCAGGAGCGCCCCCGGGGCATTGGCCACCTCCTCTCTCCCTGGAAGCTGCCAAACACTCACGCACCGCTTGAGGTGCACGTGAGTGCCTCCTCAGGCCCCCGGAGGGGTCCGAGCTCCCCCAGAAACAACCTGCAGGAATCGGGGAAGGCGCAGGGAGCGCCCCTCCTCCGGTCCCTGCCCAAGGAGCAGGACGCTCCTGAAATTTGGTAGTTTCCCTCCACGCCGGCATCGGGAAGGGAGACCTCGCCGGAGGTCCCTTCCCGTTTTTCACACACATGTGTTGCTGGGCCACGCCCGGCCCCCACCCCACAGACAGGGTGTGAGGAGGCCAAGGCAGGCCCCCACCACGAGGGAGCCCCCTGTTTGCGCACAGGAGCGCCGGGGGCCCCTGTGCTCGACTTTAGGCACTGGAAGTGCCTCTTCAACCAGAGAACAGGTACTCTTTAGGAAATCTAGGCTCTAGGAGCCTAATACAGACTTACAGATGTTTGTTATTTCCTACCTGTTTACTGGTTATACATATATGTGCTAATGTTCCTTTTCTAGGCATGTCTAGCTGATATGTATTCATATGACTTGTGGTATATTCTCTAATGTTCCTTTTATGGGTATTTAGGAATTGTTCATGACAAGTGCATATACCTTTGACTATAACTCCTGACTACTGTTTATGTTGCAGAATCCTGAGTACTTACGTGTTCTAATGTGACAACTGCATATTCCTGCAGAGTATTAGTAACTTGTGTAACCTTCTGACAACTGCTAAGGAAGCAGGGTATTATTCACGTGTAATGTTGGTCTAATTATGTTTTGTGCAATACAGATTATTTTTACATAGCTCGGTTTCGTGTTTACTTTGTGGTGTACATTTTGCGTCACGTGTATTGTGTGTGTTGTGAAAACGCTTTACACATTGCCTCCAGGTTAAGCCTGACTGCTTGTGCCAACCTACCAAGGGGGTGAGCAGGGGTTATCTTGGACGTGTAACTCGAAGCCCTGACTAGAGTGGGTAGGTTCTGCCTGGCTGAGGTGCACACCCTAGCCAACCAGAAACCCCATTTCTAACAGTTCCCTACTCTCACTTGGTACCCTGTTACTGCACCCAGTGCTCCTTGTGGACTCCTCCCCTCCCTAACCACTGTGCAAAAGAACAAAAAGCTATTCAATGAGAAAATAATTTATAGCAATTCACCTCCTTAGAAACAGAGATTAACCTCCCTAGAAACAGGGCATTCTCTTCTCTTGCCTCAACAAATAAAATTCACAACTTGGCATTGACATTCTGTGCTTTCAACATTTTTGAGAGAAAAAACTGAGCCTCCTCGACCACTGTGGAAACATGAAATTGACCATTGGCTGGAACTTTTAACTTAGATTGCTGGATTATCAAAGCTTGCAACCCCAAAAGTTTAAATTCTCAAACCAGTCCTTGAAATATTTTTCACCTTTGTGCAGCAGTGATAGAAAGAGGCAAGAACATCCCCATATGAGTATTCTCCACCAGCGAAACTGATTTTCTTTGAATTGCTAAAGACAATATCCGTTCTTTAATTCTGTAGTCTACAAACTTGACCCGAATTTCTCCTGGATTACTCATATCCGGAGAGCACTGCACAGGCACCCTGTGTGCCCACATAATCGTGAGATCCTTGTGACTTCAGGAAAGGTATGTCTTCTGATCAATGAGTCTATTAACTCTGGCACATTCTGGGCAGAACATTGGGACTCCTTACCCTCCGGTAGACCTGTAAACCAGAGATTTGATCACCTCACATGATTCTCAGCATCTTTAAGTTTATTTTCAAGTCAGTGAACCTTTTTCTGCTCAATCAATACAATATGTTGAAGTATAACACCCTGTCTTCCAGATCTGAAATTCTTTGCTCAGCTTTCTGCAGTCTTTGCGGGACCTGTTCAAGACGTTGCTCATTCTTAGTCAATCTTTGATTTCTCAACTCAATCTAATGGATTTGTTGCTAATTAAGGTCCTTTATTTCTATCAGTATTGTTTCAAACAGACGTTTTGGCATCTCTGGCTGCAATTCGGAGGAATTACAGTCTATTTTAGTGTCACTGGCACACTCAGGAAGAGTGATCACATCCAGAAGAAAACAATGGCCTTGGCCTATACTGTCCACATGGTTTCACACATCTACAGCTGTTCGATCAGCCTGAATGGCTTCTGAGCTCAAAAACCTAACATCCAAGAGGCTGGATCCCCCGCTTGCAGCTATCTCCCTTCTTCCCGTTGGATTTACTGAGTGGCTCCCCTTTGTTATGCTGACCATTGATTTTCTTCTTTTTATCAGCCTGGTTGGTTACTGATTTGTTGAATACTCAATAGTCTTTAACCTTACTAGTCTGAGTTAGGCTAAGGACTGTGTCCGGACTGTGCTTGCCATTCTCATTTATGTGATATGGCACCAACCCCACTTCATTCTGGTCACCCTAATGAACATCGTCCTGTGTGCCATTAGGCTGAACTGCACTCAATGAGCGCATCACAGAAGAGTTTGTTGTCATATTAAGGTCAAAGTGCGCTGACTGGTCAGATTGGTCTTGACTAATCTCTATATTGGGAAGCAAGCATTTCTCTCACCTTTTCAGACCATCTCAGTGCCTTGCAATTCTGCAAGCCTTGGCCGGCAAACAACTTTGTGGTGCTAGTCGCTTTAATTTTTGGGCTGTAGGAGTGCTGTGAGCAGAGTAAGTCACACGTGACAGTTTAGTATGAACTTGACTCATAATAGACACAGCCACACAGGAATACCCCTGTACACATCTATAGACAGACTCTGAAATCCCTTAAGCAGGGTGCTCTGCTCCGACTCTTCAAGCAGCCACCCCCTTGCCTCAGGGCCTCGGGCTGTGAAGTGATGTTAGCTTACCATTGACGGCTGCTTCAGTATTTCCGCTCCTGGGCTCCTGGACAGCCTGAGAGCAAAAAACACTGTCCGAGTTGAGCCCCTCATCAGAGCAGCTGCTTTCCTCCTCTCAAGTCACCTCCTCTGCCATGCTTTCACCAACGTTGCCACCAATGAAGCTGCTGAGACTCCACAGGGACTCTCCAAGGACTCTGTGGCACCCAACGCCAAGCTAACTCTGAGCCGCCACCACCAAACCAACATCCAGCGCATTTGGTCAGCGCATCAGCCACTACCAGCAGAACAATGCACAGGTGTGAGTATAAGAGGGAGGTTTCAAGCACACAATGGGTGCTAGCAGCAGATCATGTGTTCTGCGCCTGCTGCTCCCGTCAAAAGCATGAAGAGTCGGTCGTAGTTAGCTTTGTCAAGAAAGATAGAGACCCTACAAATCCAAATTCATATCGACCTATCAGTCTATTAAAAGTGGATTACAAGTTAAATATGAAAATTTGGGTTTGTCAGGCTTGTGCCTTGTGCGCAATCATTGAGCCATTTCTATCAAAATGGCTTTCTGCCTAAAAGATCAATGACAGCTAATAGTCATCCATTGATACAAGTTATTGATTATTTTACAGTCTCTAAGGAAAAGGCGACCATTTTTATGATTGATTCAGAAAAGGCATTTGACTTGGTCAATTGGCAGGCCTTTTATTTATTTTGGCCAGATTTGGTATCCCGGTAGCAATTGTAGATATGCTAAAAAATGTTATATCAGGGGGCGGAGGTGAAGATCATTAATAGTTCTTTCAAAACAGGGTTAGTAAAAATTAAGCATGGCACTCATCAGGTGTGTCCCCTTTCCCTGCTTCTCATTACTTTTTTTTATTGAACTCTTAGGTTCTAGAATTCATACACATCAAACTATTTTATCACCTATTGAGGGAATAGCGAAAAATGTAAATATTTGTTGATGATTTTATATTTAAAGACCAACAAATATAGGGGGTTATTACAACTTTGGAGGAGGTGTTAATCCGTCCCAAAAGTGACAGTAAAGTGACGGATATACCACCAGACGTATTACGAGTCCATTATATCCTATGGAACTCGTAATACGGCTGGTGGTATATCCGTCACTTTACCATCACTTTTGGGACGGATTAACACCTCCTCCAAAGTTGTAATAACCCCCATAATGTCCAGAACGCCATGATGGAAATTGATGACTTCACATGAATGGTGGGTTATAAAGTTATCTGGCTAAGACCGAGTTATTATTGTTTAATTCATCTCATTCCAAGCTCCCTGATGTTTTGTACAAGGTCCCATAACATCCTGTTAGGTATTTAGGGATTTACAAACAATTTTTCACAACCATTTTGTTTAAACTATGGAGAAACTCTTGCTAAAACTAAAAAGCTATTGGATAAATGACCTTTTTGGCTTTTTCTATGGTAGGTAGATCTGCTTTGGTCAACATGTCTGTTTTTCATTTGCTTTTATTTATTTTCCTTAATCTCCCTTTAAAGATACCCGGTGATTGTTTTAACCCCTCGGGTTCCTGGGATGAGCTGGTCTGGTCCTAGCACACAGTTCCCGTGTGCCGGGGACGGGGCCAGCTCGTCCTGCACCCGGCCCACGGGTGGAGCACTAGCGCTCCCCCTGTGGACCTCCCACCCACACCCTACCATCGGGGTTGGAAAGGGAATCGATTCCCCTTCCACCCCCGACGCCCTGCAGCAAACCGATGATGTCAGCGCGCTCACAGCGTGCCAACATCATCAAATGCTGCCGGGGACACGCTGGAAGCTATTTGCTTCCAGCACACTTAGGAGAGAGGACATTGAATAGGTAAGTCATTTTCCCGGGGGGATTTTGAGGGGGGAAAACTGACACGGGGGAAAGGAAAGAGTTTTTCCTTTCCCCCTGTGCCTGTTTTGAGTGGATTCCTGCTCCACGATGATCGTGGAGCAGGAATCTACCCACTAGACACCAGGGATTGTTTAAGGCTGATTTTGGGGAGCGACCCCTTGGGCAAGGGTCGCTCCCGGGGTGCATATGCATATCCGTGTTTCTGCCCCCCCCCGCAGATCGGCCATTTTTTCGGCCGATCTACCCCCGGGGGGTCAAAACCCGTTAGAAACCAGGGATTATGGCCCTCATTATGAACATGGCAGCAATCACCGCTCCGCCAGCGGTGGCGGTCACTACCGCCAACAGGCTGGCGGTCCGGTCCACCAAATAATGAAGCACATGAAAAACAAGTAGCGGTCCATCCACACACCGCCATCATTGAAGTGCTGACGATGACGGAAGAGGCCACCCACAGGATGACGGAAAGGCCCCACCCGCCCAACAAATAATGAAGCACAAGACTGCTGTCAGTTCCGGGGTGGGAACCAAACGAACCAAAAAAAAGAAAAACACTCACTGCAGGCACATACCACACACCTAAGCAGAGAGAGTTGCAAATAATGCCAGTCCTGCTCCTTGCAATATACCTCCACGACTGTGACCGCCAACGAAGATGACAACGGTAAGAACCGTAACCTAGTACACATGGGAAGAAAGTGCATAGTTACACACCCACCCACCCCACCCACCCTGCAACTCACTCCCAACTCCTCCCACCATCTCAAGCCATACACCCCAGAATAAGAGGTAATTACCCGACACAAGGCAACAAAGACCTGTGCCGGTGCCACTGCGCCCTCTCCAGATGATTCTGATGTACACAAAGAACTCAAGAGCACAGAGGTGGGGAGACAAAACATGAGAGAAATCTGTAAGGATGAATGTACATACTTGGTGCACACACAAACACATCCAGCTTACACACCTACACGCAGCACCTACAACAATAGTCATGATTATGCCCCTGACTAATGGCCACTACCCCAGAATACAACTCATTTCCCACATGAAACACAGACCTGATGAACTTTGTGGACTATACACATCGGGGACCATGGCCAGCCAATGCACCCACTAGTGCATGGGCCCACAAAGAATCCTACAGTACAGAAAGATCAACCCCCATGGGCCTATTTGGACCGCCAACACCTGCCCCACACCATTTCCATGACTTTCTGGGGCAGGACTGGAGGAATACACCTGTCAGAGTGCCTGGTATAGACAGCATACATATCCCAGCACCCAAACACAACCATCAAAGTATCATTAAACAGTGTTGGTACTCACCCCCTTGTGGATGCTGTGCTGCCTTCAAGCACCCGCCCAAATCCAGATGTGCCACCGCCAGAATGCAGGCAATTAGGGGGGGTCAGGGTCCGACGGACACCCCTTCCTCGTTGGGAGTCCTTCCCCAGCTGGGCCTTGCATGTCCTCCTGGCCCAGCGCTGCAGGTCCTCCCACTGCTTCCTGCAGTGGGTGCTCTGCTGGTTGTAGACCCCCATTGTCAGTGGTATCCTGGGTGGGGCTGCTGGAGGGTGACAGTCAAGGACTGTGTGACGGGCCAGGGTATTCCTCACTGTCCATGCATCCCTCACCAGTCTCCTGAGTGGGACCTCTGTCTTCGTGTGGGGTGCTGGCACTCCTTGGCTTTTCTGTCCGGGTGGCATGAGTGGTGGTGCCTGTGGGGGGAGTGGACATGTATGTTACATGTACAAAATCGGATAAGGATGCACAGTCCTGCCCTATTTTATGCTGTTTCTTCCCCTGTCGGGCCATGCTGGGACCTTTTGTGGGATTATCCTTTCATTTTGCATGGGATGTGGGGTGCCTTGTGGGTGCAGTAGTGCCATTGTGAATCCTTGCAGCTGTAGTTGACTGTGCACAGGTGGAGGTATGTGGGCCTGTTAGTGGGTTTATGGGCATGCAGGGTCACTGGATGTGGATGTTGTGGCCTGGGTGGGGATGTGGTCCTGGTGGTATTTGGAGGGGTGGGGTGGTACATGCATTACAGGTGCTGCGGATATGAAGTAATTTTAGATGACTTATCCGTGTCCAGTCCTCCAGCGTGTCTAGTGAGGCCCTCCGGGTGCAGAATAGCCAGTACCTTCTCACCCCAGTCGGTGTAGGTGGGGGTCCTCCACCAGTCTTCTGTATCTCAATGTTGTGCCTGAATGCTATAGACCTCACCTTCCCGTGCAGGTCGTTCCATCTCTTGCAGATGCCGTCCCTTGTACGTGGATGGTTTCCCACTGCGTTGACCTTGATTTCAATCGCCTGCCATAACTTTATCTTCCTGGCGAAGGGTGTGTGCTGCACCTCTGCCCGGTATAATTCTGGCTCGGCCTTGTGTATTTCATCCACCATGGTCCTTAGCTCCCTGTCTGTGAACCGTGGGTGCTTAGGGGGTGCCATTGTGTGTGTTCTGGGTGTATTGGTGAGGGTGCTTTTGTGTATATGTGGGTGTGACTTTTGTTATGTTGTGTTCAGTGTATGCGTGTTGTGTTCTCAATATCTGTTGTGCAATTGGCATTGCAAAGGATTGTTGGGGTGTGTATGTGAGTGTTTTATAGTGTTGTGGATGTATTTCAGGTGTGTGGGATTCAAACTTGCCAATGTGTGCATTTCTTGCTGTTGGGTCCCATTGCTGGCCGTGGCGGTCCTTACTGCCAATGGTCATTCGACATCCACTATCTGCCACAGTGATTTGTGCATCATTATTTGGTGGGAGGAGGATTTGTCTGCTTGGCGGTGATGGGATGGGGTGTACGGCCTTTCCGCCATCATGGGCCCTGGCGGTGGCTGGAGGTTGCAGGATTTTTGGAGGTTTCTGTTTTTTGGCATCCTTATATGGCGGTGTGCTGTTCACTGCCACTGGCGGTCTTCTGTTCACCATCGCCACGGTGGTCGGCGGTGTTTCCCGCAATGTTCATAATGACCACCTATATGTTTTATAATGATTTAGGGCAGCGACCCCTTAGGCAAGGGTTGCTGACTGGGGGCAATATTTTTTTATATGTGTCAGCCCCCCCCTGAGGCTATATCGTCCTTGTTTTTGGCCGATCTTGCCCCCGGGGGTTCCAAACCCACTAGGCCCCAGGGATTGTGTTGTGAGTGTGTGTGTGTTTTTTGTGTGTTGGGGCACCCCTGGGGCAAGAGTCACCCCCCAAAAGGGGCACATTATTGTTGGCCATTTCTACCCCCCCGGGGCAGATCGGCCTATTTTGTTTAGACCCATCTGCCCCCAAGAGAGGCAGAACCCACCAAGACGCCAGGGAATTTTGTTTTTGGTTACTTTTTGTTTTTTTGTGCTGGGGTGACCCCTTTTCAAAGGACACCCCCCAAAGGGGGCACAAAACTGTTGCCCATTTCTGCCCCCCTTGGTGGCAGATCGGCCTATTTTTTTAGGGCCATCTGCCCCTAAAGGGGGCAGAATCCACTTAGGCACCAGGGATCTTGTGAATGTCTGTGTGTGTTTTGAGTGGGGGGCATCCCCTTTGGCAAGGGATGCCCCCCAAAGGGGGCACATGACTGATGACCATTTCTGCCCCCCTTGGGGACAGTTCGGCCTATTTTTTTCTAGGCCCATCTGCCCGCAAGGGGGGGCAGAATCCACTTAGGCACCAGGGAAAATTTGGAAATGCTTGGTGGCGGGGTGTTTGTCAACTGGCGAAGTATTTGTATTTGTGATTATAACAGCTTATTTTGCCCTTTTGTTCTAGTTCAAAGCTTTTGCTTCCTTTCCTGTGGCTCCTTGCTGTTTCAGCAGTAGTTGACCTGCGGTTTGCGTAGTTGCACGTTTTAGGTATGGTAAAGCAATTTACTCCAAAGGAGTATTGTTGACAAGCATGAATCACATGTTTGTAGGTGGTGTACTCAAAGCAGGATGGTGTGTGAAATATTCCTTAGATTTGTGCACAATGATATTTGTGTTGTCTTATGTCTAATTTGCTTTTCTTTTTTTCTTTTTAGTGGGATATCATTGATGATTGCTGTGTTTGTGCAGAGTAGTTGCATGTAAGTCTAGCTTTTTCAGGCAAGTGACTGGTATAGTTTTTGAATATATAACTCTTTTGATAAAGCCACCCTTTGTTTATAACTTATTTTAGCCAGTGCTGGTTGTTGTTGGCACATTTGTAAAGTTACACGCCCAGCAGGTTTTTGGCATGCTTTTGAGTCATCTTCTGACCATGATTATGAGACTGACTCTACAGAGGCAGAGGAGGAAGTGAGAGATTCTGGCAGTGAGTTTTCTGTCCAAGAAGATTCTTCTTATGAGGAAGCCACTCTCAGTGCAGATGAAGGGCCTGTTTTAGAGGAGGACATTGATGTGCCAAGAGTGCAGCAGCCTGGGGCTGAAGGATTTCCCATTGTAAGATATGACACCTGGATTGACCCAAACATGGAGCAGCCACAGTTACCTGCATTTACTGGTCTCCCAGGGTGTAGGGTCAATACGGAAAACTTTTTTCCTCTCAATTTCTTTCAATTGTTTATGGATGATGTATTTTTGGAAGAGATTGTTGAGCAGGCTAACTTGTATGCGGAGCAGTATTTGAGGGACAATGCTGCAAGACTTAGGCCTCAGTCCAGAGCTACTCAGTGGGTTACCACAAATCTGGAAGAGATGAAAAAGTTCTTAGGTTTCACTTTTTTGATGGGGTTGATAAGGAAGCCGTCACTGGCTTCGTATCAGTCTACTAGTCCTTTGATGGTAATAGCTATAATTCCTGCAACCATGACTCGTAATTGCTACTTGCTTCTTCTTCTTCTTCGGATGCTGCATTTTGTTGACAATGCTTTAGCCTTGCCACGAGATCACCCTGATTGTGACCGTCTTTTTAAGTTTAGGCCTGTCCTTGAGCATTTTGTAGATCAGTTTTCAGAGGTGTATGTTCCAGGCAAAGAAATAAGTGTGGATGAGTCTTTGGTCCTGTTCAAGGGGCGTTTGGTTTTTAAGCAGTACATTCCTAGCAAGAGGGCACGGTGTGGAATTAAATTGTGTATGCTGCCAGAAAGTCGCACAGGATACGTGTATAATTTACGGGTCTACACTGGTAGGGATTCTAGTATCGACCCTCCTGGTTGTCGCCCACTTTTGGAGTTTGCCAGAAAATTGTGTGGGAGCTTATTAGACGACAGTTTAACAAAGGTCATCATTTGTACATAGATAATTTCTACACTGGAGTGCAGTTGTTCAAGGAGTAGTTTAGTGTGGACACTGTTGCTTGTGGCACAATCCGATCTAACCGGAAAGGCTATCCAAGGGAGCTTGTCTGTAAAAAACTTGAGAGGGTGACAGTGAAGAGCCTTGCGAAATAATGAGCTGCTAGCTCTGAAATTTTCAGACAGGAGGGATGTGTACATGCTAACTACCATCCATGATGAGAGTTCTTCCCCTGTGACTGTTTGGGGTCAGGTTGCTGAAGTGCGCAAACCTGTGTGCATTGTGGAGTACAATAAGCACATGGGTGGTGTTGATAGAGTAGATCGGAGGTTGGAACCTTACACTGCTCTTCGTAAGTCTTACGTGTGGTATAAAACATTGGCCACACATTTATTTCATTTGGCAACTTTTAATGCTTTTATTGTGTTCAAGGATTGTTCACCTGAGTCAAGGATGAAATTTGTTAGATTTCAGGAGTCAGTGATAGAGAGCCTTATTGTGGTGGAACAGGCAAGAGTTCCTAGAGTAGCAGTGGTAGAGGATGTGGCTAGATTGAAAGATTGCCACTTTCCTGATCACATTCCTCCCACTCCCAAAAAAGACTTGCCCACTAAGAAATGTTGAGTCGGTGCCTAAAGAGGAATCTGGAGGGAGAGCTGGATGTACTGCCCCGATTGCCCTTCAAAGCCTGGGTTGTGTGTGGCCGGCTGTTTCAGAAGTTACCACACCAAAAACACTTTCTGGGCAATACCGTGAGCCTAAAATGCCTGTTTTATATTTTCAGATATTCTGTTTCACATTTCTGTCATGTTTTCAGTTAGAGCTTTTGTGTTTATAGTTTTGAACTTATTTTATATTTAGTTAGTGGTTTCTTTGTTGTTTATAAACAAAAAAAGTGATGGTGGTGTGTGTGGAGTGGTGCTTGGCTGGTGGTGTGTGTGGCGTGGTGCTTGGCTGGCGGTTTGCATGGGGTGGCGCTTGGCTGGCGGTGTGCGTGGAGTGGTGCTTGGCTGGCAGTGTGTGTGGGGTGGCGATTGGCTGGGGGTGTGCGTGGAGCGGCGCTTCGATGGCGGTGTGCGTGGGGTGGCACTTGGCTGGTGGAGTGTAGAGTGGCACTTGACTGGTGGGTGCCAGTCAAACATCAGTCCACTCACTCCCATCAGCTTGTGTGATTGCTGTGTCAGGCATGTGGGCGTACATAAGTGATGGGCCTTTGAGTGGCGCATCTGTCGATGCAAGTGTTGTAATGTACTGGGCCCCAGGCTGGCGGCATGAATGGTCTTGTGCAGTCATGTATGAAAGGTGTATGAATGGATTGTAAAGTGGTTGGTGCCTTGTAGTGGCTTTACAGCTCACGAGTTGTGTCAGTGGTTCAGTTTTTTTGCCTTTCAGTTATTAACAGTGCATTTAATTTTTGTGAAATCTCTTGCTAAGAAAATTTGATCTACTGAACCATCACTTACCCTCGTGCCAAATTCTACCTGTATGTGTGGTAAAAATGACAAAACCTGCTCCGCTGTAATCCAGCGTCGCAGCACACCCTTGACACGCTATGTGTCTCAGGTGGGACCCCGATGATGAAGCATGCCACCAACTTGGTTGGTGGGTGAGGGATCTTTTTAACATAACCTAAGTGTGTATCTTTTCACAATTTTAGTGTTTGGAACATCACAGAAGTACGTGGACACATCCAAATGATCTATTACAAAACTACCTGTGTTTGCGGGGGTACCGATGTATTTGGTCCTGGGTGTGGCCTTCATCTAGGGAAACCTAAAAATCCCTGATTTTTTTTTAAAAACAAGACACCCCAAGGAGTCCAGAGAGGTGTGGCTTGCGTGGATCCCCATTACTTTATTTTCCAGACTCCGCTGCAAACCTCAACATTTGCTTACAAAAGCATCTTTTCTTCACTTTTCTTTGTAGGATCACTGCTCCAGCACAGATTTCCTACTCCCCAGCATTTCCCTGAGTCTTCCAAGTAAAATAACACCTCACTTGTGTGGGTCCCCAAAGCAGAGTCAGCCTAAAGATGTGTAAAAAAAAAAAAATGTGCTTATCAACTCGCTGTGCTATCCTCTCAACCTCTACAGGTTTTTGGCCCTTTTTCTGTTGCAGGCCCCTGGGCCCCCCCACAAGTGAGGTATCAATTTTATCGGGATACTTGGGGAAACACTGGGTGGAAGGAAACTGTGGCTCCTCTCATGTTCCAGAACTTTCTGTCACCAAAATGTGAGGAAAAAGTGTTTTTTTAACCAGATTTAAGGTTTGCAATGCATTCTGGGTAAGAAAACACTGGGGGACCAATGCAAGTCACATCTCCCTGTACTCCCACGGGTGTCTGGTTTTCAGAAATATTTGGGTTTGGTAGGTTTCCCTATATAGCTGCTGAGCCCAGGACCAAAAACGCAGGTGCCCCCTCCCCAAAACAGGTAGTTTTGGATTTTAAAATTTTGATGTGTCGACATAGAGTTTTGGGGCATTTCATCTCAGATTCCAGGAATTTCTGTCACCGAAATGGGAAGAAAAAGTGTTTTGGGCCAAATTTTTAGGTTTACAACGGATTCTGGGTAACCTGGTGAAAGCCTCACAAGTCACCCCATCTTGTATTTTCCTAGGTGTCTAGTTTTCAAAAATGCACAGGTTTGGTAGGTTTCCCTAGGTGCCTGCTGAGCTAGATGCCAAAATCCACAGCTAGGCACTTTGTAAAAAAAATCTCTGTTTTCTTTGGGAAAAATGTGATGCGTCCACGTTGTGTTTTGGGGCATTTCCTGACGCGAGCACTATGCCTATCCACACAAGTGAGGTACCATTTGTATCGGGAGGCTTGGGGGAACACTGGGTGGAAGGAAATTTGTGGCTCCTCTCAGATTCCAGAACTTTCTGTCATGGAAATGAAAGGAAAAAGTGTTTTTTTAGCCAACTTTTGAGGTATGCAAATGATTCTGGGTAACAGACCCTGATGGGAGCCCCACAAGTCACCAATCTTGGATTCCCCTAGGTGTCTACTTTAAAAAAATGCACAGGTTTGGTAGGGTTCCCTAGGTGCAGCTGAGCTACAAGCCAAAATCCACAGCTAGGCACTTTCCAAAAAACACGTCAGATTTCAATGTAAAATTTTTATTTTTCCATTGTGAGTTTCCTGTTGAAGGCATTAGGCCTACCCACGCAAGTGAGGTACCATTTGCATCAGGAGACTTGGAGGAACACAGAATAGCATAACAAGTGTTATTGCCCATTGTCTTTCTCTGCATTTTTTCCTTCCAAATGTAAGACAGTGTGTAAAAAATATGTCTATTTGAGAAATGCCCTGTAATTCACATGCTAGTATGGGGGCCCCGGAATTCAGAGATGTGCAAATAACCACTGCTTCTCAACACCTTATCTTGTGCCCATTTTGGAAATACAAAGGTTTCCTTAATACCTATTTTTCAGTCTTAATATTTCACCAAATGAATTGCTGTATACCCGGTATAGAGAGAAAACACATTGCAAGGTGCAGCTCATTTATTGATTCGGAGTACCTAGGGTTCTTGATAAACATACTAGCCCTCTATATCCCCGCAACCAGAAGAGTCCAGCAGATGTAACAGTATACTGTTCTAAAAAATCTGATATTGCAGGAAAAAGTTACAGAGTAAAACATTGAGAAAAATGGCTGGATTTTTTCACCGCAATTTTTCAATATTTTTTTATTTCAGCTGGTATTTTCTGTAGGAAAACCTTGTAGGATCTACACAAATTACCCCTTGCTAAATTTAGAATGTTGTCTACTTTTCAGAAATGTTTAGCTTTCTGGGATCCAGCATTGGTTTCACACTCATTTCTGTCACTGAGGGGAACGAGGCTGAAAGCACAAAAAATAGTAAAAATGGAGTATGTCCCAGTAAAATGCTAAACTTGTTTTGAAAATGAGGTTTTCTGATTCAAGTCTGTCTGTTCCTGAAAGCTGGGAAGCTTGTGATTTTAGCATCGCAAACCCTTTGTTGATGCCATTTTCAGGGAAAAAACCACCAGCTTTCTTCTGCAGCCCTTTTTCCCCATTTATTTTTAAAAAACTAAATTTTTGCTGTATTTTGGCTAATTTATTGTTCTTCTTCAGCGGAACCCACAAACTCTGGGTACCTCAAGAATCCCTAGGATGTTGGAAAAAATGGATGCAAATTTGACATGGGTAGCTTATGTGGAGAAAAAGTTGGGCCTAAGCTCGAACTGCCCCAAATAACCAAAAAAGGTCTGGTACCTGAGGGGGAAAAGGCCTGGCAGTGAAGAGGTTAAAGAAGTAGATACAGTTATTAGAGGTTTTGTGTGGGCAAAAAAGCAATCCCGGGCTAAAATATCAGACAGATACAATATAGGGAGGTCTAGCACTGCCACATTTCAGGACATAATATCAGGCTGCCTTATTGTTTTTTTGGTCCAGTCAACATCAGGCAATATAGTTTATGATAATTTATTGCTGGATCGCATCATCCAGGAAAGCCAAATACATTTAAGTGTAACTCTTCGTACTGCTACATTTCCGAAAAAACTGAGGTGTAAGTTCTTAGAGACCTTAGCCTCACGTATTCAGGCTCTCTAAAAATGTTGGAAATTTCCAGCATGTCATGCCTATACCCCACTGCAGGATTCTGAGGTTTGGGGACTGGGATTGTCAAAAGCGATGGTACAATCATGGCAAGTTTTACGCTTTGAAAAAATGGGGGATTTTTATAATGTCTCAAATCTTATTTCATTGGACACATTTATTCTACAATTTGACAACCAGAATGTCTCGCTTTGGTTTAGTTTTACTCAGATAATTAGCTTTTCGAAAACGAATTATGTTCTGATGGAAGAGGGGATTCGCCAAATTGTTTTTAAGATATTTTTAACTAGTCAGGTGGGAGCTGGAAACTGGTATCAGATATTATGACAACAGCTATTTAAATTGTTTTAAGGTCCTCCATAAAGTTTTGCAGACAGCCAATTGTAGGTACAATATTGAGGAATGGCAGCACCTTTCTTAGAATCATGTAGATGTGCTGATATTAGGCACATGGACAGCCTATTATACACCTGATAGGCACATACGCTGTTTCCATCTTATCCAGGCCACAGTTTTATATGTAAATCAAATGTTTGGGGGCATGGGGTCATTCATTTTCTGACTGCCCAATGCTTCAGCAGTTTTGGGGTGGAATTTTTCATGCAGTTAGTCAGTCTTTGCACAGTATAGTATCCCCATCACCTAGATTGGTGTTGTTTGATTCATCTTGTGAGGCACGTCATTTGCACAAATATCTTCATTGATTCTCTAAAACTGGAGAACTCATGTGGTATCATTTTTTTCCAATGATTTAACTAAATGGTTAGGACTCGTTCTTTTAAAGAACCCTACACCAAACGGGTGGGGGTTTTACAGAGATTTAATGCAACTTGGGTTCCCTTTACACACCATATAATACAGCCTAAGGATGGTGTTGCCCGTTGAGGCTTAGTGTTTGGATTTTAGTATTTGCTAAGAGTCCCCGTGAATTTATGTGTTTATTCCCTAAAGACTCATTGCTTACTCTTTCCCCGACCATGGCTGCTAATAATAGTTTACAAAGGATGTGATGACTTCCACTTTAACTGGCTGTATTTGAGTGTATGTCAGGAAATTAATTGAACTGTATTCAAAGTTTAAGTTTTTTTTTTGCCATTTAATATTGGTTGCTATACGTGTTTTCAATTAGGAATTGATTTTGCTGATTCTTTTACTCTATTGTATTGCACTGATTCATCATTTATGATGTTACATTTTTACACTCTTATTTGCTGCTATGGAATACAGAATTGGCTTTCACTGGTCTGCTACTATATGTATTCACACAAGGCATTTTTTTCATCTAGGGAGATCCAGGACAAGTCTGACTGTGACATTGTGCATGGCTGTAGTCATCCAAGAAGGTGAGCTGTGATGCCTGCATATCAGCTGGAGATGAATGCTTGGGTGATGGTCCGTCTTGAACTGTTTGGTAGCCATTTGAATATCTTATGAAGCATACAGAGGAAGAAGAAGCAGGAGGCGAAGATGGCGTTGACCTGCGTTGGCATGGTTAGCTTGTTGTCCAGATTGATGCCTAGGGTCCTAACGTGGTCAATTCAGATTGGAGTAGGTCCAAGCTCTGACGGCCACCAGAATACGTTCCATTGGGAGCTTTTTTCCAGAAAATCAGTACCTATGTCTTGTAAGTGTTGAGCTTCATGCAGTTGTCCTTCATCCAGTTGGCGACATCTGTCATGCAGTTATGGAGGTTGGTGGTGTCCTCGGAGAGGATGAGTTGCGTGTTGTTGGTGTAAGATATGATGTTGAGTCCATGGCTTTTGGCGATACTGAGCAGAGATGTCATATAAGTGATGAAGAGGGTTTAGCTGAGCAAGGGTCCTTGGGATACTCCACAAATTATTTCCTTGGGTGCGGAGGTGAAGGGGGAAGGCAGAATGTTTGTGTTGTTCCAGTGAGGAAAAAGGTGATCCTTTTGAAAGCAGCTCTGGGAATGCCTATGTTGTACAGCCTTGTGATGAGTGTATGCTGTGAGTATCGAAGATTCAAGCCCATCATGTTTGTAGATGACAATTGGCTCGTAG
This sequence comes from Pleurodeles waltl, assembly GCF_031143425.1. Lineage (NCBI taxonomy): Eukaryota > Metazoa > Chordata > Amphibia > Caudata > Salamandridae > Pleurodeles > Pleurodeles waltl. Next base: position 1,279,504,280 of record NC_090444.1, on the reverse strand, counting down.
ATTGATCAAGTATGGCCTTATTAGATTGAGAAGCTGCGGATGAAGATAAATCCTTGAGTCTGCCTGATGGAGGGTCTAATTTTTCCTTGTAGAAGATTGGAGTCATACATTAGCACTATATGCATCAGGGGACTCAAAATGATTCCCTGTGGGTGTGGAAAATGTTAATGTGACCACTAGCCACACAGCAACAACAGCATATCAGATGAACAATCCTTTGGCATGGGTTCCCAAAGGATGTGGGACCCCTTCACATAAACTGGGAATGAAGATGGTGGTGCATGAGGGATCTGGTGTACTCGAGGAATAACAGCCCAAAACCCAGTCCATCAAGGAGGCATTGACCACACAAAGAAACACCAGGCATGAGCCGGTAAAGCACTCATTAATCACAAAATTCTGAAAATGGTTTAGACCCAGTATTTGTACACAGTATAAGCCCAAGCTCCATCAATGAGGGGCAACAATTTTTTATAAAATAATTTAAAGCAGAATTATATTCCTAATTATATGCCTATGCCAGGACTTTGAGAAAGAAACATCAGATTTAGATCACAGCCTCCATAAAGCTGGGAGAAGAATTGAGCAGGTTGAAACCTTCATTCCCAAAGCCCGCAAACAAGATGAATTGGAAGAAGGGTAAAATCATTGGAGAGACATTTCATAAGCATATTAGAAAAGCTGGAAGACAATGAAGAGGATCCTAGAAGGAGCCAAGTTAAACCAACAATAAACATTTCTCCTGACACTCCAAGAGATCTCTAGCTGTGGAGCCTCTAAAGTAACAAAGAAACATAGACAATTGAAATCTTTTCATGTTTTCATGTTGACTTTCCAACACAACATATGTGGTGGGCCATCTGCCCCGATGTGACCTGGCCGGGCTTCCTCTAGTGCACCAAAGTAGCCTGACCACATAAAGTACAGTACAAGAGGAAGTTAACCCTACATGTTGGATTTTTATATGTTCACTGTGGTCGCCATTAAAGATGTTTTCATGCATGATAAGAAGCCAGTTAGCAGTAGTGTTTCCAGGTAGATAGGGAGCTCCCGGCAAGCAGCATGTTAAGCAGCATGGATAATATCTTTAGCAAATTATGGGTTCTCACCACATATTTACTCTTCAAAAAGGCACCCCAACTATTGATCCAACTTACAATTCCCAAGATAATAGTCTTATTAATAGTGTCAATAAATGTCAAGGGCCTAAGCACCCTGGTAAAAGGATGAAGTGTGTTGAAGTACCCATGCTGTGAGAATTACTCAGAGAATCTTGCCTACTAGAAAAATACACAAGGGCTCCATTGATTAGTTCATTAGCCAGGTTTGCACAATGCAACCTCGAAGGTGAAAGTGCTGTCAGTCTTCCTACAAAGATATATATAACTCGGCTCTGCAACTATGGACAGGGCAAATAGGATGGCGGGAAACACAGGAGGCATAAACAATCTCAAAATAACAGTCTTCTGTATGTCTGGCCCTAGTGAGGATAACAATTTTTTTTTACCTCCTAGTTCTCCACAATCACCACTGTAACAGAAGACCTACTAGTCATTGGGGCAGCTTTAATACAATATTAAATTCTACTGAAAATAGGTCAATCCACAGATAGGGATCATTCTAATGTCCCAAATCACTAATAGGAAGGATTGAGTACCTGGGCCTACACAATGTTTGATAGCTACAACACCCCCAGGAAAGGGACTTTAAGTCATCCTCAAGATCTCACTCCAGAATCTACATTTGTCTTGTGAATAGAGTGACCCTTGACCTGGTCCTAGATGCTACATTAGGTGTAGGAATCTCCCCAATTAGCTTGTCAATGGAAAAACACAATTCTAAACCGCCAAAAGATAGACAATGGGGCAGATTTAAGAGCCTCTTGCGCCATCTAACAACACATTAGCGTATTTTTTTTTACGTCAACGTGGCATTAGATGGTCAAAAGCACCGCACCAGATTTACAAAGTGGTACAATGCATGCATTGCACCACTTTGTAACCCTTTGCGCTGCATCATGCATGTACCATGCAAAATGTACAGCGTTACCCTGTTATGGGGGTCCCAGGGTTTCTTTGCTTGTTTTCTGTGGTACTTTCAAAGACAGCTAAGAACAGGCATTAAAAGGAGGCACACCATTATTCACAACGGGCCTCAATGGGCTTTACAGGATTAGCGTAAAATATTTTGATGCTAATTCTGCAAAGCTACAAACTAGTGTAAAAAATGTTGACACTAGTTCCCTAACTACTGCCATGGTGTGCCGTATCTTAAATCCAGCGCACACATGGTGGCGTTAGAACAGCACTATGGGGTGCAAGAAAAGTGGCGCTGCACTGGGTGTCTGGAGGACAACATGGATTTACTCCTACTACAGTTGGGGCACCAAAGAGACTCCCCAAAACCCCACCATCAACAACACATCCATGAACACCACCACAATCAGCAACACCCACACCACAGAGGCAGCACAGGAGAAAGGAGTGCATCTACAGCCAGCGGACATCCCTGGTTGCCTTCAGGGAGGAAGAGGTCATCACCTTCTACCGGCTGCACAGGGAGTCCATCATCCAACTGCTCCACCTCATTGAGCCCTGATTGCAGGCTATGATCGACAGAGTGACCAACATTCCACCACTGACCAAGATCCTGGCTGTGCTACATATGCTTGGGTCAGGCTCCTTCCAGACCACTGCAGCACGAGTGGGAGGAGTATCACAGCCAACCCTGTCAGCATTCCTTCCCTCTGTCCTGGATGTCATCATCCACCTCACACCTAACCACATCCTTTTCCCTAACACCCCGCAACTGCAGCAGGAAATAAAACAAGGCTTCTTTACCATTGCTGGATTTCCGCATGTGCTGGGTGCCATGGACTGCACTCATGTGCAACTTGTTCCTCTTTCAGCAACTGAAGACTTATAAAGGAACCGGAAACATACCCACTCAATGAATATACAGGCCATCTTTTACCATAGTGGGTTGGTCCTGAATGTGGTGGGCAAATACCCAGGCAGTGTACATGATGCCTATATCTTGCAGTAGTCCATCATTAACCAGAGATTCCAGGATGGACGAGATGGAAATGGCCTGCTTGTAGGTAAGCATACAGCAAGTACCTAACTGACACAATAACAAATAGATATGGGGTACAAAATACACAGATAACTGTCTGCTTACATAGATATGGACTGCAGGACGAGGACTCTGACACATATTTGCACCATGCCCCAGTACACATATGTATTGAAAAACACCCTGACATACAGGTGAAGACATCTCAGTCCAGTTTTGCAAACATTGCATGATGTAAAGGCACACAGCCAAGCATAACAGCTAGGAAATTTGCCCAACATCTATGTGTGCAAGGGAGGTGTACCATGTACACATGGGGAGGGCACATGCAGCACCCATGAGCGATCACCTGTGCCATGGCTCACACATCAGGTATAAGGAAGGGGCCTCATGTACAAGGCCCTATTGGTACAATGAACCAACTGAGCAATATTTTACTCATGCTTTGGTGGCACAGTGTGCCAGTCCAGATGCATGACACTACGTGAAAGGGGTGTTCCATGGGTTTTGCTTGGGGTGTACCCATGTATCACCCATGGTAGCTAAAGGTACCTGATGCCTTCTCAGATTTACAAGGCTGGGAATGCAGCAGAATCTTACAACACCTCAGGGTTGGCGTAACAGTCATGTAACAGGGAGAAATATGTTTATTTCTCCCTTTATCATCCTCTTCCTATGTGTGCTGCATTCTGCAAAACACCTCTTATGATTGTTTTTGGCTAGGAAGGTGTCCCTTCCTACATAAAAACAGTCATCCCCACAATGCAGGCACCCATGCAGCATGGTGCAAGGCTGCCTGCATTGGGGCATGGCATCAATTTGTGCGCAAATGCAGGGGCAGAGGACAGAAAGGTTCCATATTTTATAAATATGATGCATTTATGCCCTTTCCCCGTCCACATGGCAGCACAGCAAGGCAAGTGCTGTGCTGTCCTGTGCCATGGGCCCTGCCAATGAGGCCAGTTGCCAGATGACAAAACACGGCCCATGGGCAGGTGACATGTAACTGTACAAATGTAAAATGGTATGTAAAATAACTCCAATCTCACATGTGTGAAGTGCAATGCTACACACAAACATCACTTACCATACTTCTGAGGCAGCAGCTTTGGCTGGAAGGTGCTCCCACATACACAAATACCATCCTAAAAGCAAAGGAGACCACCTAAAACCCCTGATAGAAGTGTGAATGAGTACTTCATATCCAACTTGTATGTAAGTCTAGTTGTATGGACCCCAAATCTGCAGAAGTAGCAAGTATTGTGTACCAGTCCCCCTTCTTACAGATGTAGCACACTGCAGAATGTCGTGTAGCTGGACTGCAGATGACCACCAACAAATTGGCAGGATACATGCGTTGTGTGCAAAAATTAGGCACAATGCTGTCACACATGCACACAGTGTTTCCTCTTTGTGACATGCAGTCATGGATTGGGAATTGGCAGTTGTCACATCATGTCACTCAGTTGGAATGTGTGAGTGCATACTGTGTGAATGGCATCATGACAACTGCCATGGACAATGTAGGACAATCAAAGGCATGGACAAATGTAGTTTTGGGAGCATCAACATCTGAGGATGAGAATGGACTTATATATGTGTCAAAGTCAGCCATGACCTACAAAAAAAGTTGCATCCAGATTGTCTTACCACATGTATTGTGAACACCAAACATTGAGTGGACTTGAGCAAAGGGAATCAGCCACCATCTAAATCTGCTGCAAAAATATGACAGCCAGGAAGTTACATTATATGATATATCTGTTCATGCACTGATTTTGACATATATACAGTGAGTGAACAAGGCACTAGAATCTGCAGTACACTGGCATGATTGACATATCATGTGGTCATAATTGGGAGAAGTACATGATAAACGCAATACACAAAACACACATGGCCAGGACATGTGCAAATACAGGAATCCAAAGCAATGGCATTGTTTATTTTCTATTACATTTCAGCTGACCAAGGATATGGCATCCAGCAGGGGGTCATATCACCATTTAGAAATCCACAAACTGAGGCAGAAAAGGCTTACAACCAAGTGCACAGTCGTACAAGAAACATCGTTTAGCGGACCTTTGGTCTACTCATGTGCCGGTTTTGCTGCCTGGATGTTTCGGGTGGGATTCCCTCCCTTGGTCTGCAAGATAATATTGGCCTGTGCAATACTGTAGAATATTTGTGTCATGACAAATGCCCCCTGGGAGAAATTACAGGATGAACCAAGGGAAGAGTAGGAAGATGAGCCACCATATCAATCAGGCTCCAGCACACTGTGCAGCTGCACGAAGACATGCACACATCATGCAGAACTTCTTTAGATAAGCACGTGTGAATGAAGGCATGACTGCCAAACATGCCAATAAATGAGTCAATCTAACATATGTCTTGGAGTGTCTGTCACAGTCCCTCTTGAAAAGCACACCCACATCTGGGAATCAATAAGTAGGCCACAACAGTTGTCAATCAAGTGTGAACACCGTCATCATCCTCAAAGTACCAGAAAAAATGCACTGATCTGTGAAAAGTGTGGTGGGCAATGTATGCATTGGCTGTCGAACAAACATGTTGAACTGAAAATACTCATATCCGACAATGAATTGTCAGTACAAAAGGAAAATGGATAGATATGAATCACCGTGTGATGCATTAGGGACAACCTCTATGGCATGGTATGTAAATAGAAGGCAGTGGATCAGTGGGAGATATGTGTCAACTCAAAGAGTGAGAGAGTCGTGATTCTGGTGAGAACTCATAATATCCACATCTTTTGCACTCACATGTATGACAAAACGTAAGGGTGTTAAAGACAACAATACATCTATTTGTGTAGCACAGTGTCCAAGAAATTTGTGATAATTTTGCATGTATGCCAATCAATGGCATAGCACATCACATACTGTTGCCAATATGTCTGAGTGCATCAGGACACAGAATGGTTTGTAAATGTATGTGGAACCATGAGCTGTAATGCCCATTCCCTTAATCCACCCTTATTCACTGTGAAGCTGGCAAAGGATGTAGACTGCAGCTGTGGTTGAGTACTCCTCACAAGAACACCCACACGTAAAGTCAACAGAGTCCTAATCTGGTCCCAAATAGGCCATGCTACATTGTGGAGGGGACTTCCAGAGTACACAAGTATTACTTCGGGAGTCAGGATATGTTTGGGGGCCAATTAGCCTACTCACCACCAGGAACCACTAAATCAATACTAGTGTGATGCAAATTGCAGAAAACGTGTGCAGGGTATAATCTCCCATGGCCCAATGACAATGAGGAGCATGAAGAAGAGTATGACAAGAATGGTGAAGATTGGGAGCAAGAACAAGATACAACATCAATAGCTGCAACACTGCTGATGTACCATGTGTTTGATACATGTGTGAATGACTTACACATTGTCGGAAGACTGTGATTATAAGAAAAAGGGTTACTATGCAAAATAACACATATCATCACAACCAGTGTGTAGCTAAATTGCCTGCCTGGTCACAGTGTAAAAAAGTCATCCTGTTTGCATATACAACCAAATTTGACTGACTGATAATGTTGGTGACTGGCCCTACCTGCACCCTGGGCCTGTTAACCAGGCCTATGGCCACTACACTGAGTAAAAGGCATATGCAGAAGTGGCACAAGTACAACTTTCAGCAACAGACTTCTGTAAGTATTTATGTGGTCATTATGAACATGGCAGGAAACACCGCACTGCCGGCGGTGGCGGTAACTACCGCCAACAGGCTGGCAGTCCGAACTGCCAAATAATGAAGCCAATGAGAAACAAGTAGTGGTCCATCTACACACTGCCATTTTTGTAGTCCCACTGATGACGGAGGAGGCCGCCCTCAGGCCGGCAGAAAGGTCCTACCTGCCCACCAAATAATGAAACACCACACCACCATCAGTTCTTGGGCAGGAAGCACCACCAGGGAAAGCGTGGCAGAAACAACCAACATAAAGGGAAACACTCACCGGAGGTAAACAGAACACGCCAATGCAGACATGGAGAGAGAGTTGGAAATAATGCCAGTGCTTCTCCTTGCCATATTCCTCCACGACCGTGACCGACAACGTAGACGACGACAGTAAGTACCGCAGCCTGGTACACATGGGAAGAAAGGGCAGTTACACACTCACCCCACTCACCACTCAATGCACTCCCAACCCCTATCACCATCCCAAGCCATGCATACCATAACAAGATGTACTTACCAGACACAAGCCAACAAATACCTGCGCCAACGCACACACCTGTGCACACCACACCCCCGCAGTGAAACGCTGCACAACGGCTCAATATTGTTCCAACAGCACTGCTGGGCAGTCAAATTTAATTGCAAGAAATAACAGGAATGTCCAGATAAGTCCAGTCCATTGTAAAGTTCCCGAAGGGCAAATATGGCCAAAACCTGACCCCTACGTGTGTAAAGGAAACTCCACTGGGAAGGAGCATCAATGGGGCAGCCAGGCACCTCAGGGAACAGGGGCAAGGGGTGGTGGGGTGGGGACTCAGGTCTTGAAGTGGGGGTCTTGGGATTAGGTTTAGGAGGTGGAGGGGGTTTGGGCTTGCTTTTGGAAGGAGGGGGAGTGGGCCTGGACCCGGCGGTGGCAGAGGGACCTGGGGCAACAAAGGGCTTCTTCCTCCCTTGGGAAGGGGCATGGGAAGGGGAAGGGTAGACTGGGGCGGACTTAGATGAAGAAGGAGTGGATTGGGCAAGGGCATGGAAATGTTTACCGGCAAGATGGGGTGGGCCAGTAGGTTCAAACAGGTCAACACTGGAGAGGAAAAGCTTCTTAGGTGCAGTTGGAGGAAATCTGGAGCCAGGTCTGGGAGTGGAGGTTGAGGGAGTGGTTGTACGAGGTTTAGGTGTGCTGGACGTGGATGCAGGTGCCTGTTTAGTATGCTTATGTATGGTGGATGTGTGTGGTTTAGATGTGTGTGAATGTTTGAATGTTTTGGGAGAGGGGGTGGACATAGAGGAAGAAGACAGGCTGCCACTGTAGATGGATGTTGTGTGGGTGTCTGCAGGTCTGGTGAGTGTGCTGCAAGTGTCTTTGAATGTAGACGTGGTAAGTGCAGGTGTGGTGTCTGGGTTTCATGACTGGATGTCAGCTTGTGTGGTGACTGCAAGAATGGGGGCAGCAGCAGTGACTGAGGGTGCAGTGCATGTGTGTGTCCATGGTGAGGTGACAGACAGGGAGGAGGGGGAGGCTGACACAGTGGGAGAGGAGGATGTTGTTGTGTGCGCCTTTGTATGATGAGTGTGTGCATGCCTGTTGTGGGAAGTGTGGTGCTTGTGTTTTTCAGTGTGCTTCCTGTGTGTTGATCTGTGTGCATGGCTCTGTGTGTGTGTGCTTGGGATGGGTGAAGGGAGTGGGGTGCTGGAAGGGGTAGAGGTGGTGGGAGGGGGAGGGAAGACAGAAAGACCATGGACACTGGCTGCCATTAAAGAGGAGGCCAAAGCCTGAAAAGATCTCTGTAGGCCAGACATGGCACTGTGAATGCCTTCCAGGTATGCATTGCATTGCTGTATCTGGGATGCCAGCCTCTGGATGGCATCCACAATGGTTGTCTGCCCTACAGAGATGGTCCTCAGGAGGTAAATCGCCTCCTCTGTGAGGGCAGCAGGGCTGACTGGGCAGGGGATGAGGTGCCTCGGGCGAAGGAGACGCCCACCCTCCTGGGTGAGCAGGCACATGCAACTCGGTGAGGAGCAACCTGGAGGGCGGTGACGGTATGGGGGTGGCGGAAGATGGCAAAGATGGGTGGGCCCAGTAGTCCGCCACCACCAGGGAGCTGCCATCGGAGGAGGTATCAGAGTCACTACCTCCAGAATTAGTTGCCTCCCCTGTTGTACTCCCCACGCCCTCCAACCCACTGGTCCCCTTGGTGTCGGTCGACTCTGCCTCCTTAGAACTGTGGGCTGCTGCATCCCCACTCGCCGGTGCCTCAGCTCCCTCAACAGATGATGCTAATGTACACAGGGACACAAGAGCACAGGGGTGGGGAAACAAAACATGAAGAAAGTATGTCAAATCCTGGAAATAGGTACATTTTGGGACATAGACACTCCCACCAGGTCAGGCACGAACCCTCAGCAGACACAACACATGTTATGAATGTGCCCCTGACTAGTAAGCATGACCCCAGAATACACTACATTACCATCCTGAAACACAACTCTGATACACTGTGTGAAGTGAACCCATGAGAGACTATACCAAGCCAATACATCTACAAGTTCATGAGGCCACGATTAATGCCATATTACAAAAATGGGACCCCTTACAGACCTAAGACCCTGCCAAAACTAGCTATGACAGTATCCCAAGGACGTGGAGGGGGGCAGGACTGCAGGGATACACCTGTCTAAGTGCCTGGCACCACAATGCATGCAACCTTTAGCACCCAACTACACCCATCATAGTGGCATCACAACAGTGTTGGTACTCACCCCCTTGTGGCTGCTGTGCTGCCTTTAAGCACCCATCCAAATCCGGATAGGTCACCACCAGAATGCCGGCCATTAGAGGGGTCAGGGTCCGATGGGCACCCCTTCCTCGTTGGAAGGCCTTCCGCAGCTAGGCCTCTCCGGTCTTCCTGGCCCAGCGCCTCAGGTCTTCCCACCGCTTCCTGCAGTGGGTGCTCTGCCAGTTGTAGATCCCCAGGGTCTGCACTTCCTTGGCGATGGCTTGCCACAGGCCCTTCTTCTGATGGGCGCTGACCTGCATGGGACACAGAGTAAATAAACAGACGTCAGTGTGGGTGCCCCATACAGAAATGCCATGCCCGTTCATACTGACATGGCCCATGGAGACTTAAAAATGAACAGATAACAAGCAGAAAGTGCCAGACACACTACGGCTGAGTATTCATACAGTGAACAAAAATGCATACAGGCATCCACCACAATCACACACATCTAAGGAGGACAGATAGCAACTCATCTGCTCCTCTTGTTGCCCATACAACTTCACATACAGGGGAAGGACCATGTCCACCAGCTTCTCAAGCTCCTCCGCGGTGAAGGGCAGGGCCCGTTCCCATGTAACATGCACCATCTCAGGGACCAGAGTCAGGACACAGCAGCACACGCAGTGGAGAGGTCCCCTTCACATAATGCAGGAGTCAAGTGTCAAGGGTCTGTCAAAATGGCGGTGGATACAGCGGCGGTGTGCACCGTCACAGCCGGCGGCGATCATGATTGGCCCAGGTTCCCCATTGACAAACATGTAATCCAATGATTAGGTGCATGGCGGTAAACACCGCTTACCGCCATGATGACTAACGCCAGCGGAATTAAGTTACTTCCACGCTACAATAAGGAGGCTGCCATTTTGCTTTCACCATGTCTCAATAGCATTGCCGGGGGCCTCATCCATGGCTCATTCTCTCTCCCCTTCGTCAATTACTGACATGATTCTTTGATTCCCACATGTACTCATGGTTGGAAGTGTGTCTACACTGTGATGCCATTATGACTGAGAAACCTCAGCACACATTAGCCTAACAGTGTGCCTCATTTTTTGTGTTTGTGTGCGTTACCTATGTGTCACATTGTAGAAAAGTATTGTGACCCCATGTGATGTAAGTGTTTGCCGAAACTCAAAATGTGTTCCTTCATCACCCATAGGTACAGACCCATGTGGCGAGGGAGTGCCTCATCTGTTAACATACCCCTGATAGATCTGGCAACCATGGAGGAACGTCACATCATCATTACGTACCGACTTAATCAAGCTACAATCCTTGACCTCTGTGCAGTAATGAATCCTGTTCTGAAGCCGGCCAATCAGAATCAGCATGCCATACCTACAACTGTGCAGGTGCTATCTGTACTCCATTTTTTTCCCACAGGCTAATTTCAGGTAACAGTGGGCATGGATGCAGGGGTATCTCAGCCAATGTTCAGTCACATCCTCTCCAATTTCCTGAATGCATTCGTTCAACACTTGCAAACTTATGTCCCGTTTCCCCAAAGGGCCGATCTCACCACCATCAAATCTGGATTCTATGCTTTTGCTAATATCCCCCATGTGATAGGTGCCATTGATGGAATCCACATAGCCCTCATATCCCCAAGAGTGAATGAACAGGTGTATAGGAATCATAAGAACTATCACTCCATGAATGTCCAATTGGTGCGTACTGCTGATCAGTACATTCCACATGTCAATACAAGGTTCCCAGGATCAGTCCATGATTCATTTCTCTTGAGAAACAGCAGTGTGCCACACATTATGGGACAACTAAGGGGGACAGAGCTTGGCCCATGTGAGTGTGTATGACACTGAATCAGTTACATAGTTGACAGGCAGGCTGTATGCAAGTAAAATGGGTGTGTTCAAGTCCTCTTTTGCCCACTTTTGCAGGTGATTCTGGCTACCCCAAGAAGCAATGGCTCCTGACACCTGTGAGGAATCTCAGGACAGATGCAGAGAGAAATTATAATGAGGTCCATGGTCGTACTAGGAGGGTGATAGTGTGCACTATAGAACTCCTGAAAGCAAGATTTAGTTGCCTCCATCTCTCTAGAGGATCCCTGTGCTATGTCCCTGACAAGGTGTGTAAGATAGTGGTGGCCTGCTGCATGCTGCACAACTTGGCTGTGAGAAAAGCTATCCCACTTCTGAAAGAGGAGGGTGCTGTCCAACCAGCCATGCAACCTCATAGGAGGGATGAGAGCAATCGTGAGGAAGAACAGGGGGAAGATATCAACCTCAGGACCCAGATAATCTGGTTATACTTCCAGTGACTCTCAGGTGCTGTTCTATGAAGCTGATGTCTTCACTGCATTGTTTCAGTCTGACTCATGTAATAAGTACTGTGGTGTCCTTTGTCAGTGACAATTCAAAATCATGACTGAAGTGGCAGATGCCAGTGCACACAATTGGATGTACAGTGTGACAATAAAAGTCGCATTATGATGGTAACTGGCTACTGCATTCACATTCACAATTGATCTCTCCTATTGATTAAGGACATATATTTTGAGTGTACGGGTGAATTTATTCAATGTCAAAATATACATGAGTCTTGGGACAGTGAAAGGGAGTGGGCACATGGTGAACAACATACTCAGGTGCACATGATCAGCTGTTGGTTGCACAGGGGTATCGTCAATGGGGCCATTGAAAGATGGTGAGATGGCAGTGCCATGTCAATCAAGTAGCTCAGTAGCACACAAGGGAGTCAGTTCAGGGCAGGGTCCCTTCCTGGTGCTGGGCTTGGTGTTGGCTGGTGTTTCAGTGGCAAATCTGGGTCTGAGGGCACATTTGTGAAGGTGCAGCTGGGATGCATGGGTAGGGGTGCTGATGTCCTGTGAGTCCTCTGGCAGTACCACCAGTCCAGCGGATGCTGCAGATATAGATGACAGGGAAGTGTCCTGGCTAGTGGTAGGGGCCTGCAGGTGGGTGGAGGACTCAGGCTGACTGTGATACTGGCACTGCAGCATCCCTGCAATGGAGGCCATGGTGGCATTGAGCTATTTCCATTGCTCCATGGCCTCCTGGTAGTGTGCTACCTGAACCCTTTGATTCTGCTCCAAGGTGGCCAAGATATGGCCCATCCTGTCCTGGGAATGGTGGTAGACTCCCAGGACCTCAGATATCACCTCCTGGGCCGCTGCATCCATCCTTTGGCCACCCCCCCCCCTGGGCCACTGATGCCCTCCCACTGGCCGTAGCTCCCTGTGCCTGTGTCCCCTGTACAGTTCTGGCAGTCCCACTTGCAGTTGGCCCTTCATCATCCTGCCTGTTGGTGGGTGGAGACTCTGGCCTCTATACATGTGGGCAGCCAGTCCGTGGCCTAGTGACACTGGTGTGGGGTTGTTTGGCAGGAGCTGATGATGGTGGTTGAGTGGTAGGGGTGTCAGTGGTGTCCTGGGTGAGGCATCTGGAGGGTGACTGACCACGGGTGTGGGATAGGCCAGGGATTTCCTCTGTGTCCAGACAGCCCTCTGGACTCTCCTGAGTGGGACCTCCATCTACAGGTGGAGGACTGGCACTCCTTGTCATTTCCTTCAGGATAGCATGGGTGGTGGTGCCTGTGTGAGAGTATAGAGATGTGGGTGTCCTGTACTTTTTCCTCAATTGCAGCACTGGTCAGCACTAATTGATGGTTCAATTCCCATGTAGTGGCATGCAAGGTCCCTTTGTGTACATTTAGATGCATTTTTTGAGGGGGGTGGAGGTGCATTGTGGGTGCTGTAGTGCCACTGGGATTCCATGCAGGGGTAGGTGACTGTGCACAGGGGGCTGAGCCGATGGAGATTTGTTTGGGGGATTGTGGGCATGCAGGGGACTTGGATGTGGGTGTGTGAGTGTTTTGGGCTGGTGGTAGTAAGGGGATGGGGTGATATATGCATTACAGGTGTGGTGACTGTTAAGGTATTGTGGTTGACTTACCCGAGTCCAGTGCTCCAGTGAGTCCGGTGGGGCCCTCCGGGTGCAGGATAGCCAGGACATTCTCCTCACAGTTGGTGTATTTGGGGGAAGGAGGTGGGGGACCACCACCAGTCTTCTGTACCGCCATGTTGTGACTGGATGTCATGGACCAAACCTTCCTGATGTCCTCCCTTGTGCGTGGATGGTTTCCCACTGTGTTGACTTTGTTGACAATTGTCTGCCATAGCTCCATCTTCCTGGCCACAGGTGTCTGCTGCACCTGTGCCCCTAATAGGTGTGACGTAAACCTGTGTATTTCATCCACCATAGTCCTTAGCTCCCTGTCTGTGAAGCTGGGTGCTTAGGGGGTGCCATGGTGTGTGTTGTGGGTGGGTGTTGTAGGTGTATTGGTGAGGGTGCTGTTGTGTGGTTGGATGTGTTGCTTGTGATGGTGGTTGAGCAATGAATGTGTTTTGGTGGTATAGTTGTGTGTGTGAGTTCTGTGATGGTGTTGTCGCGTAGGCTCTCATTATCCTAATGAGACTACTGGATTTTTGGATGGCAAGATCGTTCACAGTGTGGGGGACTAAGTCTGACATAAGGCGAAGGACCCTTGTCACCCCAAATCCGGGTTGAGCTCCGGCTAACCAGCAGTGCCTTATCTCTACCAAAAGGAAGAGACAATTGGGCAGCCGAGCACATGACATCTTAGTGCTTCCCAGGGAAGTCGTGGTCACTCAGGTCACAACCAGTTCTCTCATACACAGTGCGGTCTCATATATAAATGACAAAGGCAGTTTGAGTTTTAAAGATTGGTTTAATACAACGACTGCATTTTAGATAACAAGGTGTGAGCCGCAATAGCCAGAACCAAATAACACAGTAGGATTGAAATAGTAACGAGGAGAGTGAAACATAAGAATAATGCTATCATAGTGCAACTAGATTACGTTCTCTCTCTAAGTTATACTTTGAGCACAGCATGTGAAGCTCTAAGCCTGCCTTTTAGGTTCCCCCGGGAGGACATCGACCCTCATACCTGAGCAAAAGCCTGTGATCTGGATCAGCATCTGCAACAGGGCAGTCAGCATCTAGTCGTGGGTTCCTGGTCGGAATCTCCCTCTTACATGTACCAGGACTAGAAAGTGTTTTTATAACTAACATGTGTACTTTCTACGAACCCTAAAGACTAAGGCCCATATTTATACTTTTTGACGCTAAACTGCGCTAACGCAGTTTAGCGTCAAAAAATTTAGCGCCGTCTAACGCCATTCTGAAGCGCCATGCGGGCGCCGTATTTATGGAATGGCGTTAGCCGGCGCTAGCAGACCGGCGCTGCCTGGTGTGCGTGGAAAAAAACCACGTAGACCAGGCAGCGCCGGCTAAGGGGGAAAATGGCGTTAGGGCGTCTTAAAATGGGGCAAGTCAGGTTGAGGCAAAAAAATCGCCTCAACCCGATTTGCGCCATTATTTTCGACGCCCAGACGCCATTTAAATGACTCCTGTCTTAGTAAAGACAGGAGTCATGCCCCCTTGCCCAATGGCCATGCCCAGGGGACTTATGTCCCCTGGGCATGGTCATTGGGCATAGTGGCATGTAGGGGGGCACAAATAAGGCCCCCCTATGCCACCCAAAAAAAATAAAAAAATATAAAAAATTATACTTACCTGAACTTACCTGAATGTCCCTGGGGTGGGTCCCTCCATCCTTGGGTGTCCTCCTGGGGTGGGCAGGGGTGGCAGGGGGGTCCCTGGGGGCAGGGGAGGGCACCTGTGGGCTCATTTTGAGCCCACAGGCCCCTTAACGCCTACCCTGACCCAGGCGTTAAATAGTGGCGCAAATGCGGGGTTTTTTGACCCGCCACCTCCCGGGCGTGACTTTTGCCCGGGAGTATAAATACGACGCATTTGCGTCGCCGTCATTTTTTTAGACGGGAACGCCTTCCTTGCATCTCATTAACGCAAGGAAGGCGTTCACGCCAAAAAATGACGCTATTTGCCCATACTTTGGCGCTAGACGCGTCTAACGCCAAAGTATAAATATGGCGTTAGTTTTGCGCCGAATTTGCATCGAAAAAAACGACGCTAATTCGGCGCAAACGGAGTATAAATACAGGCCTAAACTTCTACCACGTCTATCGGCAATGTACCAGACTGCATCCTTGACTGAAGCACAGAGCGAGCAAGAATGTATTGTTTGAGAACTTCAGTGCTGAAGTAAGCTAAACAGTGTGATAGAAGAAAATAAAACAAGACCGTGAAACTGGCTATTGTAAAATAACAGTGCGAGGCTAAATAAAATGCATCTATGGCAAAGTGCACAGAGGCCTAATACTTAAAGAAATGCGCAGAAAGCTACATTACAAATGGCTACACTACACCCTCCCCTTGTCGGTAGAAAGTGGTTTAAGCCGAAGCTAAAAATGCCCTAAGCCAAAAGATAATTAAAACCTCATAGAATTTCAACAAGTCAAGAGGACACCAAAGCACACTAATCCTCAATTTAAAAATAAGCATGCGGCTAAATGCCAAATTCATATACAGTGTCAATTTAAAATAGATTCAATTCAAACGTGGTCAAGGAAAGCAGGAGGTTCTCCACTTCGGCAGATGACAAAACCGGAAAATCCACGCCAAAGACTATCAAGGAGCAGGTATGTTCCAAAGCCCCAGTGTCAACCAAGGCTGCATCCCGTACAGAGCCTGTGAACGAGTTAATATCAACTTCCTCCAGGAAGGGTATCTCGTAATCAGCCTCACAAAGCAAACGCAACCGCAGCGCGCATGTCTTGCAATGAGCCCTCATCAGGAACATCAACAGATCAGCATCAATCACCGCGGGCGTTGCTGTGAGAGACAGACGTCCAGTGCATGTTCCAAATTGCACCAACGGCGCGAAACACGGGCTGCACACAATCCAAAACCGGTCTGAATGACAGAGACCAGTCACACTCCAAATGTTCCAGGAGTGTTGCTCCAAAGTGCTGCATCATGCGTTCACGACACAGCTGCGCTGATGGGAGCGCCCACATTCGTCCTTGTTGCGGCGGGACAGCCATTGCGGAAAAACAACAGCAACAGCAAAATGCCGGTTAATAAAGCAAAATTTATCGGAAATCCCCCAAAAATACTTCAGAAAATTGAATTAATAGCCGAAGGTATTAAACCGAATATGGAAGAGAAGGTGTGAATGAAACCAACACCAACGGCTTTGAAAAAATGTGCTAATCCAGCCGTGCTGGACGCATTAAATATACGTCCCACGATTTCACCAAAGTGGCTCGGAAAGTTGGTATTTAACAGGGACTGTATTTCCGCTGATGACCTTGCCACCTGAAGTGCGTAGGTTTCGTGTGCAGATGTAAGGGCCACAGGCTTCTGAAACAATAAAGCCTTTAGTCTACTTAACTTGTCAAAATTCACCTTGGAAGTAGCAATGGGAGGCCAGATATCTGCTACCTCCCTTAATTTAGTGGGGGGAAACAAAACACACTACCGCAGCAAGTAACAACCTTAGTGACCGAAACAACATAAACTATTCCGGCTCGCATGCCACAACAGTCTTCACTATTGAGGAGGACGTAGCTGCCGTTTGAAAGCACCTGGAATGTGTGTTTAATCAAGGGGACCGGAACTCCCTTCAGATAGCAAGCCAAGTTCGCAACCGAGGCATTACATGCCCCATGCAAGGACAGCTGCTTACAAATCATCGAATGGCTGACTGAAGTCTCACATTCACTACCGCTAAGAAAGACCTCTTTCATGCCATTGAGGCATTTGTACAAGAAGGGAAGCTCCCACACCTCATGGATAAAACTATCTCCCAACTTCTCATATCTGCCTACCGGAACATGTTTCAAACAAGAAGTGAACTGTAACGTAGAAATAGGCAGATTAATAACCCCGTGTATCAACCACTCTGCAGAGGGGATCTCGGCCACGGTAAAAGGCAATCTTTCTAATTTTTCAATGTTGAGCATGACATAAGTTGCCTCCTTCTTAGCCATTAGTTGTTGTTGTCGCGTTAAATTAAAGGAAATAAATATCTCCCTGGCACTGATGTGCTGCCACGGAACGCGTCCCGCCTTCAATGTCTGAAGTGTCCAACCCAACTGCACAATTGACCTGGTCTGACTTTGTCCATGATATAAAGAAGACATATCAGATAGTATGATGTCTATAGCAGAAGAAACAATGTTGTTAATCGCATATATTCGGTCGGACAAGGTGTGAATTCCATTATCCACAACAGCTAATGCTTTTTTCAAATTTTCCTGATCTATCTGCCTTAACCGGGCTGCAGCCTCCTGCTGGGAAAGTTTCCATATTTCATTGTATTCTTCATACAAGAAACGCTTCCTACGTGGTGTCTTCGGGCCTGACAAAAAATCTTGTAAGTCAGTGTTATTAGACAGGAGAGTGAGATGTGTCTTAACTGCATCTAGTGAGGATGATCTTAACAATTATTGGCACAATTTCCCCATACTAGATGTAGTAATTATTTCAGCATGTTCAGGTGATATATAGTGAGGGTCTGACCTACTCGTACGGAAACCCCCCGAGGAGGTGACAATACGTTGATGACACCCGTGTAACGCCGCGCTCTGACACGGCGTCTCTTTCTGCCCTCGCGGGTGGAACGCGCTACCGATATTCAGAGCGCCGTTCCCCGCGTTTTTTGACTATGCTTTCTGGGAAGCATATATTTCGCTTCCGGACGCGCTACACTTACTTGTAGCCTTTTTTCTTCTTTTGTTGTTGGTGGTGGGTTTTTTGTTGGTCCTTTTGCCTGTCTCTATCCATGTTGTGTCCATCTTGTCTTCTTCATGTTTTGTCCCAGCATGCTCTGTTTTTCTTTTATACTACTTCCTTTTTCCTATACTGGTCTATGGGCTTTTCCCAATCCAAGATGGTGTTACTTCCCTTTCCTGTGATGTCACTTCCCTTTTCTCAGTATATAAGTCAGTCAGTCTTGTTCCTCCTTGCGTTGCAAACACTTCCTTCTGGTTGTGCTGTTCGCTCCTGTTCTTTGTTCCTGCTTTTTTGCCTTGGAAGATTTTTTGCCTGTTCTTTGTTCCTGCTTTTGCCTTGGGAGATTTTTGCCTGTTCTTTGTTCCTGCTTTTGCCTTGGGATATTTTTACCTGTTCCTTTTTTCCTGCCTTTTACCCTGGATTTTGCCTATTTTTGTTTCCTGTTGTCAAGTCCTGTTTTTTCTTGTTTTCCTTCAGGAGTTCCTGTTAGAGGTTTTTCCCATTGTTGGGGTTTTTTCCATCTGGGACTCCTTCTGGAGGGTACGGTCTGCTTTGGCCTAGCCTGTC
The DNA here is from genome assembly GCF_031143425.1 of Pleurodeles waltl. NCBI lineage: Eukaryota > Metazoa > Chordata > Amphibia > Caudata > Salamandridae > Pleurodeles > Pleurodeles waltl. Next base: position 1,279,485,491 of record NC_090444.1, on the reverse strand, counting down.
AAGCGGCACCGTGGCTACTAGAAGGGGGCGCCCTTATCTGGGAGTATCCAGGACCTGTAGAAGACTTGGTGTATTCGCCAATCCGAAATCCAGAGGTGTGAAGTCCAGCGCAGTACGTGACAGATTGCAACGCTAAAAGATTCTGCGTTGCGAAAGCGCCATGGAAGATCCACAGGGAGAGGCGTCAGAAAATGCTCAAGCCATGTTGCCGACTGTCCAACAACAAGCCCAAGAGTTACAACAGTTACGGGCAGACAACACTGCGCTACAACAGGTCTTTTCTTCCCGATCAATGGACATATGTATCTGCTACTATTCCTCGATATTCCGGAGATCCTTTAAAGATGGAGGAATTTTTGGACGCCCTGACGGTTTTCTTTGCCTTTCGTCCACTCCAGTTTTCTTCGGATAAGGCTAAGGTGGGCTATCTGATCAGCGCCTTGTCTGGTCCAGCGCTTGCTTGGGCAACTCCTCTGGTTTCTGTAGATGACCCAGTCCTGGCTAACTATTCTGCTTTCCTGACTGTTTTCAAACAAATGTTTGAGAGACCTGGGGTAGAAGCAGCAGCTGAAGAAGCCTTATGTGACATTCAGCAGGGTAATCAGGATGTACTGCAGTATATAACCCGCTTCAAACAGCTGGCAGCTGAAACCTCCTGGGTAGAACGCACCTTCGTAACCCTTTTCCGCCGAGGCCTGCGTGAAGAAATTAAAGATGAGCTTGTACACTCTTCTCCAGCTTGTTCTTTGAAAGAATTAATGGATCAATCTATGAACATCGAGTATAGACGTCGAGAGCGCAAGATGGAAAGACGTAGAACTAGAGCTCCATACCAGTCCGGTACCTTCCGTGCTAGCAGTCGCCGAACGGAAGATAGTCCATCTGAAGCCTCTCCACCTCCCCATGAAGAGCCCATGCATATAGATCTGGTTCGTGGGCCATTGACGGAGTCAGAAAGAGAGGAACGACGACGAAGTGGACTTTGCCTATACTGTGGTAAGGCTGGTCACCTGATCCGTAGTTGTCCGGTACGTCCCTCAAGGCCTGCGGGAAACGCCAGCTCCCGTCCCCTGTAAGGAGGAAGGAGACGGGAGGAGCTGAAGTACCATCAATATGTTCCTCCAAAGAAAGCATGTCCACCCTGTTTATCCTCTCGGTCAAGTTACAAAGTTCACAAGATCAAGAAGAACATCTTCTGGCTCTCCTTGATTGTGGAGCCAGTGGACTCTATCTGGATGAGACCTGGGCTACGAGTAAAGGAATTCCTCGCATTCCTAAAGAAACTCCTGAGCAGGTTCACACGGTGGATGGCTCTCCGTTAACCTCAGGACCTGTGGTGGCCTCAACTCCTACCCTTTGTTTGACATTTGGGGGGCATCAAGAACACGTTGCCTTTGATCTCATAGCCTCACCAAATCACATCATGATTTTGGGAATTCCCTGGTTAGCCCGACACAACCCCTATATCAATTGGGAAACACGAACTATATCACTAGCGTCTTCATTTTGTCAACAGAATTGTTACTCCACTACTTCATATTGGACTCCAAGAAGGTCCTGTCAGTCACATAAGGATAATACTAACTCTATCAATATTATCCAGGGGGTTCTAGATTGTTATCAGGAATATATCAGGATTTTTCAGAAACATAGTAATCCTATTTTGCCACCTCATCGCAGTTATGACTGTGCTATTCCTTTAATTCCTGATGAAGTCGTCCCCTTCGGTCAAATGTATTCTCTGACAGACCAAGAAAAGAAGGTGCTAAGGGAATATTTAGATGACAACTTACACAACGTTTGATTGCTCCTTCCACATCCCCCGCTGGGGCTCCTCTCTTCTTCGTCCCAAAGAAGACTAAGGATCTGCGTCCTTGTGTGGACTTTCGTGAACTCAACAGAATAACGATTAAGGATCGATATCCACTGGCTTTAATCAGAGATATATTGGATGCCATTCAAGGAGCCAAGATATTTACTAAATTAGACTTACGAGGTGCCTATCATCTCCTTCAGATCAAGGAAGGAGATGAATGGAAGACTGCTTTCCGTACCCCTTTTTGGCACTATGAGTATCGTGTTATGCCCTTTGGACTGAACAACGCCCGTTCTGTTTTTCAACGATTTATGGATTCAGTGTTCTCTGATGTACTCAATCAATATGTAGTCATTTATTTGGATGATATCTTTATATATTCCCGTGATCCTGAGCACCATGTAGATCATGTCCTGCAAGTCCTGGAAAGACTCAAGAAGAACTAATTGTTTTGTAAACCTGAGAAGTGTGAGTTCCATAAATCTGAAGTAAGGTATCTTGGGTTTTGTATTAATCAACACGGAATATCCATGGATCATGACAAGGTTAGTGCCATATTAGATTGGCCTTCTACAACGTCCATAAAAGAAACGCAATGTTTTCTTGGTTTATCAAACTTTTATAGTCAGTTTATTCAGAACTTTGCCCACCTACAAAGTTTCATAACACAAACAATTAAGAAAGAGACCCTGAAGAAGGGTTTCATTTGGACCAAGGAGGCTGAACGCGCGTTTCAAGAATTAAAGACAGCCTTTACCCAAGCACCCGTGTTGCGTCATCCTGACAACACCAAGAAATTTATTGTTGTGACTGATGCCTCAGATAGAGCTATTGGAGCAGTTCTGCTGCAGAAGCAAGACAATGATGGATTGGAACATCCTATCTTTTATCTGTCTCATATTCTATCAGAGGCTTAACAAAATTATTCTGTACTGGAACGTGAACTACTCGCTCTCAAAGTAGCTTGTAAGAATGGAGGCATTTCCTGATGGGTTCCAGAGAGCCTTTTGAAGCTAGGACTGATCACCATAATCTCCAGTGTCTTCGGAGCTTTCAGTGTCGCAACAGTCGTCAGGCTCGATGGGCTTTCTTCTTTAGCCAATACGATTTCGTGATCACGTACATACCTGGTTCCAAGAATTTAGTGGCAGATGCCTTATCCCGCAGATATTCTGACATAGCCCAGAACTCCTCTCCACATTTTATTGAGGCTAGCAGGATCATCAGAGCTACTCAATCTTTTCAAGAATGCATTCAATCCGAGTACCAGTTTCTGTCTGCTTCAGAATGGGATAAAGTGACTCCTTTTTTGCAGAAGAAGGACAACTACTTCTATCATCAACATGCTCTTTTCCTGCCTACCAAGAAAGTGCAGACAGAATCCCTGCAAATGTGCCATGATTCTCCTATAGCCGGTCATCGAGGTATCAGGAAGACCCAGGAGCTGCTTCAGCGATCCTTTTGGCGGCCTTTGCTAAAGACAGACACTGAAACCTATGTGTCAGCATGCCCAGTCTGTGCCCAGACTAAGACACCGGTTCCTTCCGCTCCCTGGTGTACTCTATCCACGGATTTCATATGCTCTCTACCTACCTCCTCTGGTAACCAAGTAATCATGGTGACCGTAGATTCATTCACCAAGATGGCCCATTTTTCAGCCTTGAAGAAACTACCAACGGCCCCAGAAATGAGTCGCATTTTTCTACAGGATATTTTTCGCCTCCATGGTCTTCCTCAAGAGGTCATTTCGGACAGAGGACCTCAATATGTATCACGTATCTGGAGAGCCTTTTGTGCCTTCATTAACATTGAGACTTCTTTGTCCTCGGGTTTCCATCCACAAACAAATGGGCAAACTGAACGAGTGAATCAAGAACTTCAGCAGTATCTGAGATGTTACTGTAATGCCACACAAAGCAATTGGTCGGAATATCTTGCTCTTGCCGAGTTCTCCTATAACAACACAATACATAGTGCGACCAAGACAACACCCTTTTATTGTACTTATGGATTTCATCCGAGGACTTTCACTACTGTTTCTCGAACATCCTCTTCTGTGCCCGCAGTCACTTCTTTTTCACGACAGATCCGTCGAATCCAGGGCCTACTTCACACAACTCTCCTAGCTTCGAAACAAGCTATGAAGCGAAAGGCGGATCGTTATCGGCAAGCCGCACCTTTGTATCAAGTGGGCCACAAGGTATGGCTTTCTTCCAGATTTCTACCATCCCGGTTTTCCACCAATAAGTTCAAACCACGTTTTTATGGACCCTTTCGAATTTCACACAACCTGAATCCTGTAGTTGTGCGTCTCCGTTTACCTTATACCTGGAGGGTTCATCCTGTTTTCCATGTGTCCCAGTTAAAACCCTTTGTTCCTGATCCTTACCATCGTCAGTTCCAACGTCCACCTCCTCTTTCTATCAATGGACAGCCTGAGTATGAAGTCCAGGAGATCTGTGATTCCAGAGTTTTTCGACGCAAGCTACAGTTTTTGGTCCATTGGAAAGGATACCCCCTCAGTGACTGTTCTTGGGAGGATGCTTCCTCTGTCCATGCTCCCCATTTGGTTCGCCTGTTTTTTGACAATCATCCTGACAAACCTGGTGCTTCGGGGAGGGGACCTACTGTAACGCTGCGCTCTGATGCGGCATCTCTTTCTGTCCTCGCGGGTGGAACGCGCTACCGATATTCAGAGCGCCATTCCCCGTGTTTTTTTACTATGCTTTCTGGGAAGCATATATTTCGTTTACGGACGCGCTACACTTACTTGTAGCCTTTTTTCTACTTTTGTTGTTGGTGGTGGGTTTTTTGTTGGTCCTTTTGCCTGTCTCTATACATGTTGTGTCCATCTTGTCTTCTTCATGTTTTGTCCCAGCATGCTCTGTTTTTCTTTTATACTACTTCCTTTTTCCTATACGGGTCTATGGGCTTTTCCCAATCCAAGATGGTGTTACTTCCCTTTCCTGTGATGTCACTTCCCTTTTCTCAGTATATAAGTCAGTCAGTCTTGTTCCTCCTTGCGTTGCAAACACTTCCTTCTGGTTGTGCTGTTCGCTCCTGTTCTTTGTTCCTGCTTTTTTGCCTTGGAAGATTTTTTGCCTGTTCTTTGTTCCTGCTTTTGCCTTGGGAGATTTTTGCCTGTTCTTTGTTCCTGCTTTTGCCTTGGGATATTTTTACCTGTTCCTTTTTTCCTGCCTTTTACCCTGGATATTGCCTATTTTTGTTTCCTGTTGTCAAGTCCTGTTTTTTCTTGTTTTCCTTCAGGAGTTCCTGTTAGAGGTTTTTCCCCAGTGTTGTTTTTTTTCCATCTGGGACTCCTTCTGGAGGGTACGGTCTGCTTTGGCGTAGCCTGTCAAGCGGCACTGTGGCTACTAGAAGGGGTTGCCCTTATCTGGGAGTATCCAGGACCTGTAGAAGACATTGGTGGTCATTACAACCCTGGCGGACAGTGCTAAAGCTGCGGTAATACCGCAAACAGGCCGGCGGACAAAAAAATGTAATTACGACCCTGGCGGAAACCGCCAACAAAGACAGCCACTTTAACTCATCGCACCCCACGGCGGTACAGACAAACAGCGCGACGGTCACCGCCAACAGACAGGCGGGAGACAATGTACCTCCCACACTATCACAACACACCAATCCGCCACCTTTTCCGGGGTGGATTCACCGTGGATAAAAACACGGCGGAAACAGCTTTTGCTATGGGAAAACGCTCACCTAAACACATCCCACGAGGAACGAGGACTCCATGGACCCAGAACTACAAATCTTACCTGCCCTTGCATTCTTGCTCATCTACGACCAACAGCGACGTAGGCGCAGAACATACCGGTGAGTACTGCACCTACGACACGGGGGAGGCAAAAGTTACGGGGACACCCACCAAACACCCCCACCCTCGCATATTACAACATATACACCAATGCAGTCACAAAAATCACAGTAACAACCCACAACCCCCCCGGAAGAATGCAATGACAAAGCGAATAGCGCCCAAACTTTGTATTTAGCCAATATACAACTCATTAAAAAATATACGGATATATATCACCAAATCTGTCAAAAATAAATATACAAAACAAGAAGTAGTGCAGATATGTACACAACAATGTCCGTGCACCAACAGTCAAAAAATGCATGGGCGACGCCCACAATAGATACCTGACCAAAAGCCGAGAGAACACTGCCGGGGCATCAGATAGAAGCACTACAGGCACCTCAGGGGGAAGGGAAGGGTGGGCACCTCAGCCACATGAATGCAAAGCCAGATCCACGACGGGGCTCCATGCCCATTGATGTATCCTGGGGAGTGCAAAGCCACAGTCTCTCAAGTCTCTACAGTGGGTGGGTTGCCCACTGTGCCATCCTGGGGAGTGCAAAGCCACAGTCTCTCAAGTCTCTACAGTGGGTGGGTTGCCCACTGTGCCATCCTGGGGAGTGCAAAGCCACAGTCTCTCAAGTCACTACAGTGGGTGGTTTGCCCACTGTGCCATGCTGGGGAGTGCAAAGCCACAGTCTCTCAAGTGTCTACAGTGGGTGGGTTGCCAACTGTGCCATCCTGTGGAGTGCAAAGCCACAGTCTCTCAGGTAGATGCAGGTCTCCACTGGTTCTGGAGGGGGACTGGTGCCCAGACTGGATGAGTCTCCCCGTGGAAGTACCTGTCCTGTCACTGTCCCAGCTGCACATGGGAGAACGATGCCTGATATGCCGGACTATTCATACCCACACGGTCTTTGCCCTGGTCAGCGGTCTTGACCATGGCGGTCTTGGCCTTGTTCAGCGGTGCTTTGCCATGGCTGCCTATGGACTGTTCAGCGGTGCTTTGCCATGGCCGTCTTTGCCCTGTTCAGCGGTCTTCACCATGGCGGTCTTGGCCTTGTTCAGCGGTGCTTTGCCGTGGCTGCCTATGGACTGTTCAGCGGTGCTTTGCCATGGCTGCCTATGGACTGTTCAGCGGTGCTTTGCAATGGCGGTCTTTGCCCTGTTCATCGGTCTTCACCATGGCGGTCTTTGCCCTGTTCAGCGGTCATTCACCATGGCGGTCTTGGCCTTGTTCAGCGGTGCTATACCATGGCTGCCTATGGACTGTTCAGGGGTGCTTTGCCATGGCTGCCTATGGAGTGTTCAGCTGTAGCCTAAGATGGCGGTTCAGATACTGACATTGGTGTGTGGCATGACGTTCCATCATTGCCCAGTGGGGCTGTGAGATTCTGGACCCTCCTGGGCTGTGACTCCAGCGGTTGCGGTGGTCTCCTGACCAGTAACGATACTTGAGCCCTCCTGGGCTATGACTCTGGCGGTGGTCTCCTGACCAGTAACGATACTTGAGCCCTCCGGGTCTATGACTCTGGCAGTGGTCTCCTGACCAGTAACGATACTTGAGCCCTCCTGGGCTATGACTCTGGCGGTGGTCTCCTGACCAGTAACGATACTTGAGCCCTCCGGGGCTATGACTCTGGCGGTGGTCTCCTCACCAGTAACGATACTTGAGCCCTCCGGGGCTATGACTCTGGCGGTGGTCTCCTGACCAGTAACAATACTTGAGCCCTCCTGGGCTATGACTCTGGCGGTGGTCTCCTGACCAGTAACGACGGTGCTGGCGGTTGTGTCTGGACCGCCGGAAATGATGGCGCACTTCTCCGCCGTGACACTCACAACAGGTCGGGGAGACTTCCTCGGGACCTTCCCCACCTTCTTTTGAGTTACAGATGACTCACCAATCGCCTTGGATCTCATTTCACTGTTTGTACCACCAGGAGTCTTGACACGGTCCCGTCGTCCAATCTCCAATTTCAGAGCCTTCACAGGGGGTGGGCTGACAGTGCCTTGGCTCCGGGTCCTACTGCCTGCCCTGGTGGACGGGGCACTCCAAAAACCTGGAACACGCACCACTGGTACTGGAGGCATTTTGACTGAGGCGCTACGACGGGACTGATGAATTGGAGGGGGGGTGGGGGCAAAAAGGTCAATTTGACATAGGGACAGTTCCTGACGTACACTGGGATGGGTAGTTGGAGGGGCTCTGGGAGTGGAGGAAGAGGAGGTGGTTGTAGGAGGTGTCACTTTAGGTGTTTTGGGTGCAGGGGCAGGTACTGGAGGCTGTCGTGAGGTGGATGGATGTTGAGTGAGTGATTGCCGGCGTTTGTGTACTTTTGGAGGGGGCGTCACAGACACACTGGGAGAGGACACAGGGGACGTGTATATGGCAGTGGAGGTGGTGACTGCAGGTGAGCGGCTTGTGGTGCTGGGTGTCCTGGTGCGAGTCCTAGTGCCTGTAGATGTGGTGCATGCAGGTGTGTGTGTAGACGAGACTGGGAGGGAGGAGGGAGAAGAGGAGGAGGGGGACACAGTGGAGACAGTGGATGTTGCTGTGTCTGTATGGGTCTGATGCTTGTGTGAGTGCTTGTGGTGAGTGTGGTGCCTATGTTTGCTTGAGCTACTTTTGGGTGTTGACTTGTGTGCATGCCTGTCTGTAGGTGTGCTTGGGATGGGCTGGGGTACAGGGGATTGGGTCTGGGTGGAGGAAGTTAGAGGGGGAGGCTGGACACAGGGACAATGGCTGCCATCAGTGCTGAGGCCAGAGATTGCAGGGTTCGCTGAAGGACAGCCTGACCAGAATGAATGCCTTCCAGGAATGCATTACCGTGTTTCAACTCTCGTTCTACACCCTGGATGGCATTCACAATGGTAGACTGCCCAACAGTGAGTGACCTGAGGAGGTCAATGGCCTCCTCACTGAGGGCAGCAGGGGTGACAGGGGCAGGGCCTGAGGTGCCTGGGGCGAAGGTGATGCCCACCCTCCTGGGTGAGCGGGCACGGGGAGAGGGGCTGCTGGGAGGGCGGTGCTGGTAGGGGAGGTGGCGGCTGTACCTGTAGAAGTGGGGCGCACAGATGGTGCCGCCACCACAGGGGAGCTCCCATCGGGGGACGAGTCCGTATCGCTGTTTGGTGATCCTGTGGCCGACGTGAAGCTCCCCTCGCCCTCCGTCCCACTGGTGAAATCAGAGTCTGTGGTATGGCCCTCCATGGCCATTTGGGATGCAGCTCCCTCGTGCTCCGGTGCCACTGTACCTCTGCCTGATGATGCTGATGTACAGAAGGACAGGGAGAGCAGAAAAAGGGTGGAGACAGAAGAAAGAGAGTTTTAGTGCATGGCATACCGCTACAGTTGGCGGACAAGACAAACGCTGCAGCCCCCTGCATTACGCCGTGCTCCTGCCCGCTGCACATGCAATTCCTGGGAAATGGCCTACATGGCAATGGTAGACATCTGCCCACATGGATGGCAAAGGCGCAACTATACATCAATTAGCCTTTTTTTTTTGCTGGGGTAGAGTGCCACATGGCCTACATAACGGAGGGGCCTTGCCTACCTAACTCGCCCTGGCCTAGGGACACCCACAGCCCACCACCCCCACCCAGACAGCTCCACAGCACGCAAAGTCCATTGCATGAGGTTGAACTCACCCCCTTGTGTCTGCTGTGATGTCCTTAAGCGCCCATCCAACTCCGGGTAGGCCACCGCCAGGATCCGGAACATCAGGGGGGTCATGGTGCGACGGGCACCCCACCCACGTTGGGAGGCCATCCCCAGCTGAGCCTCCGCCGTCTTCTTGCTGCAGCGGCGAATGTCCTCCCATCTCTTATGGCAGTGGGTGCCCCGTCTCTGGTGGGCCCCCAGGGTCCGGACCTCCTTGGCGATGGCATGCCAAATGTCCCTTTTCTGGTGGGCGCTGACCTACATGACATGCACAAGGAAAGAGGAACAGTCATTACCTACTACACCGTCGTTGTAATTGGCCCCCTCCCAACTCTATCCCTGTGGCCCATTCATCCCCATGTATGACTGTTGTATGTACTCTGCCCCCTTCCCTCATCCACCCAGCCCTCTCCACCCAGGCCTAGCCCACACAACGTGCTCCCTGTGTACTAACCTGTTGGTCTGGAGGACCGTAGAGTAGCGTGTACTGGGGGAAGACCCCATCCACAAGTTTCTCCAACTCCTGTGCAGTGAAGGCAGGGGCCCTTTCCCCAGACGCAGCAGCCATCGTCGCTTCCAGACCGAGGTCACAGCACTAGCAGTGTAGGTCCTCTCCTGTCGAAGGTCAGGTATCTAGTGATTGAACAGATAGAAAATGGTGGTGATGTCCGTGGCGGTGATGTCTGCGGCGGTGCGCATCATCACCGCCAGCGCACCTGTTCATTGGCTCCTGGGACCCATAGGGTCCAATGTTAACCAATGCAGCATTGTGCTGCGCTCTACGACCGCCTACCGCGACAGTGTGCAACCCCAGCGCAGTTACCCCACAATTCCATTGTCTCATTTTTAGAGGTCAGGCAGTCGCCATTTCAGGGTCCCACATGGCTTAATTTACTACTGCGTCACACATACCGAGGCCTACACTCAAAACCTTTCCCGGATGGGTTAATTGTCTGGTGTAGTCTTGTGTATGACTGTGGGTACATACCTGGAGGAATGCTGACAGTTTTTTCGCTGTTGTCCTTCACAGGCACCGTCAGTTGGGACATATTGGTAGATGGCGGAATCCGCCGGTGTACCGACCGCTGGTGGACCTGTTGACAATGGAAGAGCGACATGTCATTGTGACCTACTGGTTTGACCGTGCCACAATCCGGGAACTATGTACCCAGTTGGAGTCTGACCTGATGTCACCAAATCCACCATCCGACTGGAATACCCCCTGACGTGCAGGTGCTGTCAGTGCTCCATTTCTTAGCAAGTGGGTCTTTTCAGACAACAGTGGCCATGGCATCAGGGATGTCCCAGCCTATATTTTCCAACGTCTTGTCCAAAGTGTTGGCTGCCCTGCTAAAACACGTAAGGAGATACATCATTTTCCCTGAGGTGGTGGATTTGCCTACAGTGAAAGGTTGTCTTCTATGCCCTTGGACATATCCCCAACGTCATAGGTGCCATTGATGGGACCCATGTAGCTCTGGTCCCCCCCGCAGGAATGAACAGGTATACAGGAATCGGAAGAGTTATCATTCGATGAATGTCCAGATGGTCTGTTTGGCAGACCAGTACATCTCGCAGGTGAATGCAATGTTCCCTGGCTCAGTGCATGACGCCTACATCCTGCGGAATAGCAGCATCCCTGATATGATGGGTGAACTCCAGAGGCACCGTGTATGGCTATTAGGGGACTCTGGTTACCCCAACCTGTACTGGCTACTGACCCCAGTGAGGAATCCCAGGACCAGGGCAGAGGAACGCTACAATGAGGCCCATGGGCGGACTAGGAGGGTAATCGAGCGGACCTTCGGCCTCCTGAAGGCCAGGTTCAGGTGCCTCCATATTACAGGTGGGTCTCTATTGTACTCACCGAAGAAGGTGTGCGACATCATTATCGCCTGCTCCATGCTCCATTACTTGGCATTGCGACGCCAGGTGCCTTTTCTGCAGGAGGATGATCCAGATGACGGTGTTGTTGCAGCGGGGGAGCCTGGGGAGCCTGTGGACAGTGATGAGGATGAAGCTGATGAAGATGAAAACGACAACAGGGAGTCAGTCACACAGGAATATTTTCAATGAGACACAGGTGAGTACAATATCATGTTTCACATTATATTACATCTCACACGCCTACCTCTATCCTGTACCTACATTTCACTCCCTATTTGTTAACTGAGTTGTCCCCTTCCATTTCAGTTTCACTAATGTGTTGACCTACGTGTCAACAGCTTGCACCCTTGAAAGGCTTGTGATGTGTGACATAGGTATGTTGACCTTCCAATGGCTAACCTTTTTTAACACTGTAATTGACAATACAAAGTTCACAATCATTGACTGACTCCAACATTATTGAGGTTTCAAGGGTGTTTATTGAAGTGCATAAAAATGTAGGGGGGTTGTGAAATGGGGAGAGGTCATGGTGGAATAATGTCAATGGCAGAGTCCAGTCTATTAGTCTCACAGGTACATTGCACATCTGGCCATTGGAAGTGGAGCTGGGGCAGTTTCAATCTGGACAGGGTAACAAAGTGGGACAGTGGGGGGACAATCAAGGTAGTCTTATTTCCTGGCGGGGGTCTTGCCATCTTGCTGTCTCCTGTTCCTGGATCTCAGGGCCCGCTTGCGTGGTGGTTGTCCAGCTGCAGGGGGTGGGGTGCTGGTGTGGTGGTCCTGTGGCCAGGCCTCCTGTCCACTAGCGCCGGCATAGGTGATGGGCAGTTTGTCGTCCTGGCTAGTGTCAGGGGCCCCTTGGAGTGCCACAGTGTCCCTCAAAGTCTTTTGAATGTCCGTCAGCACCCCTACGATGGTGCCCAGGGCGGAGCCGATGGTCCTGAGCTCCTCCCTGAACCCCAAATACTGCTCCTCCTGCAGGCGCAGGGTCTCCTGCAACTTGTCCAGGACCGTTGCCATCGTCTCCTGGGAGTGGTGGTATGCTCCCATGATGGAGGATAGGACCTCGTGGAGAGTGGGTTCCCTTGGCCTGTCCTCCCTCTGTTGCACATCAGCCCTCCCAGTTCCCCTGTGTTCCTGTGCCTCCGTCCCCTGGACCGTGTGCCCACTACCACTGCCCCCAGGTCCCTGTTGTTGTTGGGGTGGTGGGTTAGCCTGGGTGCCCTGTAGTGGTGGACACACCGCTGATTGACCTGTCCTGGGTAGGGAGGTATGGGTCCGCTGGGTGGGTGCTGTGCTGGTGTTCCCAGAGGGTGGCAGTTCGGTGTTGGGCTGTGGCTGGGCAAGGGGAACCGACTGTCCTGAGGCCCACGATGGTCCGGGATGGTCATCAAGATCCAGTAGGGCAGTGCTGCTGTCGTCACTGTGGGCCTCTTCTGGGGGTGGAGTGGTGTTGTCTGGACCCTCTGGTGTGGTGACGGTCCTTCGGGTTCCTGCAGGGGTATGAGAACATGATTATTGCATGTGTATGTTTCATGGTGTGCTATGGATGGGTGTGCGTGAACCCCAGTGCAGGCATTCCTGTGTGGGGGCTTGTGTGGTGATGGTTGGGGGGTGTTGGGGGTCTGTGCAGTGGGCATGCTTTAGTGATGGGTGTCCATGCTTAGTTGTGTCATGCAGGTCTTGGGGTTGGGATGGGTGGTTGGTGTTATGGGTAGATTAGTGAGGAGTTAGGGTGATAGGGTAGGGTGTGAGGTTTGGGGTGTGTGATAGCATGCAGGTAGGGTGGGGGATATGATAGTGAAGATTAGACTTACCAGTGTCCGTTCCTTCAACGACTCCTCCGAGGCCCTCAGGATGCAAGATGGACAAGACTTGCTCCTCCCATGTAGTTAGTTGTGGGGGAGGAGGTGGGGGTCCGCCGCCAGTCTGCTGTACCGCGATGTGGTGCCTGGATACCGTTGAACGCACCTTCCCCCGTAGGTCGTTCCACCTCTTCCTGATGTCCTCCCTATTTCTTGGGTGCTGTCCCACAGCGTTGACCCTGTCGACTATTCTTTGCCATAGCTCCATCTTCCTGGCTATGGATGTGTACTGTACCTGTGCGCCAAATAGCTGTGGCTCTACCCTGATGATTTCCTCCACCATGACCCTGAGCTCCTCCTCGGAGAAGCAGGGGTGTCTTTGGCGTGCCATGGGGTGGTGTGTGTGATGTGTGGGGTGGTGTATGTGTTGATGAGTGTGGTGGGTGTAGTGGTATGTGGTGTTTTGTGCGTGGATGTTGTGTGGGTGATGGTGTAGTGTGCCTCTGTGTGATGGTGTTATCTATTCTGTGCTGTCTCTCTCTGGCCTTCGTCTCTAATTTGTGGTCGTAGGGGTTTGTGGGTGATGTGAGTGTGTGTTTTATATTGTATTGGATGTGTGGGAGTGGTGTTTGTATGTGTATCAGGTGTGTGTATTTTGAATTGTCCTATGTGGCGGTGTTTTGGAGATGTGTGGGTATTTTGAGCGCGGTGGTGTGTACCGCCAATGGAATACCGCGGTTGAAAGACCGCCGCGTGGATTCGTGGGTCGTAATAGCATGGGCGTGTTTCTGTTGGCGTGGAGGTGGAGGATTTGTTTCCGCATATTTATCGCTGACCTTTGGTGTGGCGGACTTGTGTGGGTGTCTGAATTTCGGCGGATTCCGTGATGTGTATCATAATAGCTGTGGCGGTCTCCCGCCGCGGCGGTGGTGTATTGGCGGTCTTCGGCACGGCGGTAAGCGCCTTTTACCGCCAATGTTGTAATGACCCCCTTGGTGTATTCGCCAATCCGAAATCCAGAGGTGAGAAGTCCAGCGCAGTACGTGACAACCCGTTGGTGTCAATGGGCCACATAACCACCCGCCCGGACGTGTCAATGAAGTGTTAAATGTACCATTCTGGACCCAGTCCGTAAGCTCACTAAAAGTGGCATTAATGTATTTCTGCCAGTTATTAGTTTTTGCAGGAACAAGTATACTAGGCATTTTCAATTCTCTAATTGTTGCTAAGCCCAAACAGCTAGTCTGTTGTACGGTTTCATTTTAAAAAATCATTTGGACGGGAATGAGACATGCTCTAAACAATGTTTCTCTACCCTTTGTCTGCCAATGTTTTGTTCCCCAAACACTTTTCAAATCAACATTATTTGACCAATATTCATAACCTTCAATTGACAGTCGGGAAACAAAAGAATCTGAGTATATGAATTTCGTATTAGTCAACAACATTTGTTTATCTTTAGACGGAGTTAACCTAAAATAATATGACTTAGCATTCATTTGATGATTCCCAGAAAATACATAAATTTGTCAGAATAAGTTTTGGAACTCCCCTGTTGGGGAATCGAGCAATGCTCCCATTGCGTATAGTCAAATATCGTTTTTGGACTACTTGCTTTGTGTATTAAATGGTGCCCATAATAATTATAGCAAAACATGTCACCATAATTGTCTTTAAACTGGTAAACATCTTCCTTTTCATAGACAGTATAATATTGTAATTCAGTCATCATGGAATCAACTGTCTTCACATCCCAATCATCAGATACAATGCCTGGTATTACTACATCATTCATAGAAAACTTTAGGACATACGGTATTTGAATTATCTCAGTCGGACCGTATATATCAAACATTACTTTATCCCACACAATCCCATCTGGAATTGGCACTGCAGAAATGTTCACAAAGGACAAGTCTCTTCGAACCCTATGTGATGAAAAATGTGGCTTCAACACCTCCTCCACCTGTTCAACCGCTGATCTCTCAGGAAGAAAATGACCATGTATCAACAGAAAAACGGTAATTACAAACCCTATCCACAGAGAAAATGCTAGCATAGTCAATAAGAGCCACAGATAGTTCCATGGAAAAACAAAATACGTATCCTTAAGCCAACACATCAGCTTACGTGGACCTGACAGGTCAGTAGTCGAAGAGGCAAATAAATCCGATAGACCATCGTTGTTGTTGGCAAAGTAACCAGAGGCAGTTCGTGCAAAAGGTGTTGCCGTATTCAATGGAGGAGTTGGTGTTTCTCACGGAGGTACACTGTAGATAGCACCATCTGTTACGTCAGTAGTCATGGTGACTTGATCAAATGTTTCTAAATTATTCGTTGTTAGTGGAACTAATGCGAGATCATCATCCACCCTCCCCAAGCTCGGAGAGGCAACAGTGTTGGTATAGATTACTTGAAGCGGAACATCTTTCCCAGTAGTGAGAGGGATTCGGGAACTACTGGATGTTCCTTTTGGTCTGCTGTGTACAATCGGCCACATGTTGTAACTTGACATTGTCAATAGAAACAAAGCGATTTTCTTTGGCACCTGGCAACGATGGTAAAATAACAGTTCTTGTTCCGTATATCCCCAATACAGGGACTGGTGCTCTATAAAAAGGGCCAAATTATTTTTTCACTGCAACCTATTCACGCACAAGATCCCCAACTCTGGGAATCCAGCCGGTAGGTGTTACTGGCACATCCTTAATTCCTGTGGAGGCAGCACTTTTAGAAGAGTTATCTTCACGCAACTGTTGTAATTCCTGCAAAACAGTGACACAATCATTAATGTCAAAAGGTGTTTCCGCCGCCTCCACACCAGGACCATCAAGATCCGGAACAAACATTTGTGTTCCTAACAGACACTCATATGAAGTACGACCCCCCAGGGACCTTCTAGGCAGGTTATTTAATGCTCTCTGAACTCCATACCGGTGGGTTAGCCAACTACGACCCGTACCTAAGACTCTGGCTGTTAAGGATTGCTTTAAATCGCGGTTTAATTGCTACACGACAGAATTTCCCTCGGGAAGAAATGGAGACGAGTACTGGAGCTGGACCCCCAATGAAGCTATGGTGTCCCTGAATGCCCTTGAGGCAAAAGCAGGGCCCTGGTCCGAATGGAATGCCGCAACTGCATGTGTACCGACAAAGACTCGCAAATCTTTAATAACAGTCCGAGCGTCAGATGAGCGCTGTGGCCACACCCACACAAATCTGGAGCAAGAATCAACAGCGACTAGTATATATTTGTATGCACTATCCGGTGTTAGCGGACCGCAGTGATCCAAGTACACACATTGTAATGGTCTGTTGGATATTAAGAGGGGTGTCTGCGACGGGTGCTTAGCTGTTGAAACTTTAATTTGTTGACAGATGTCACAACAAAGGGCATACTGCTTAGTCTCTTTATAGAAACCAGACCACCAGTAACAGGCCTGTAATAGCAAAATTGTGGCGGCCACGCCAGCATGTGCAGATGCTACTCCCTCATGCGCTGCTTTAATCAACTGTGGTCTTACAACTTTATTGGGGATGTCGCGTACACCTACGCTAGGAATTTTAGCCTCAGCATTCAGCATACTTCCCATGAAGTATTGGTATTTATTAGAAAATCCTTTAGGATAAGGCGTGCCATCAACCATAGCTTTTATGGCAGCCAGAATCTCTGTGTCTGGTTTGGAACTCGAACGAGTCACTGCTGCTACAGTGGCAACCGCCACTGCCGACTTTGCGGCTTCATCAGCCAAAGTATTCCCAGCAACGTGTATTCCAACGCGCTGGTGTCCAAGTGTATGTACAACATGGACTTTGGGTAGTGTCTCTTTCAGGTCTGCTACCTTACCCCACAGTAGTCTGTGTTTTATGGTGTTGCCTTTCGAATCTCTGAACCCATTCAAGCGCCAGTAATATAGGTATTCATTAAAAGACTGGATGCAATCATACGAATCACAGACAATCAGTGTAAACTGTGTCGGATCTGTATGTTCTAATGCCATCAGTAGAGCTTTTAGCTCAGCCAATTGTGCCGTACAATCCCCTAAGGTCTGCGTATAAGTATGTTGGGGGCAGAATTTCTCCCCTTCCATATGGCCGCTCACTACTGCACATGCAGCTGAAAATTGGTGTTTTGTCCCAACCGCCGGTTGCGCAGAGCCATCGGTGTACACGACTACTTGATATTGATCAATAGGCAACGTGTCAGCGGAAACTGGATATTCAACTTCATATTGCAAAAATTCCTGAGTTTGTAACTTTCGGTCAAAAATGTAATCTACATCAATGACTGTTAAAGACGTAGCCCATTGTATCCATCGCGGGTGCAGTGCTTTTGCGCTGGGAACGCTAGCTTTTGTAACAGCCTCGAGGGCTGGAATAAGGGAAACAACAATAATGCGTTTTCCCTGGGCAAGAGGTCTTTCTTTAATAACAGCCATCTTCACAGCAGTGAGAATTTTCTCGGTGGGTGCAAATCGTTGTTCAGCAGCCAAATACAAGTGGGACTTGTATCCAAGCGGGACTGTCTCACCTTCATTGAATGTGACATACGTAAACCCAATGGCCCCAGCTATCACCCTGATGACCAAATGCGTCTTATTGTCCCGTGTATGTAAATGTTTTGCGGCTAGTAGATCTGTTTGCAACTCCCGAAGAGTATGTGTGTGTTCAATTGTCCAGAACTTGCTTGAAAAATCAGGATGGATTCATTCATATAAAGGTTTAATGCGTGTAGCATAATCAGGAATGTATGTTCTGCCAAAATTTAGAAAGCCTAATAATGATTGGAGTTTCTTAATCATGTTAGGTGGTTGCAATTGTGCACACTTTTCTAAGAATTGTGGCGCTAGGCTCTTACCTTCATTCGACAGCTCATATCCCAGGAATATGACGCTGAGGAAGGCTATTTTTGATTTTTTAAAGTTAAATTTGTAGCCGATTTTAGCAAACCCCACAACAATGCGGGCTACCCGTCTTAAATGTTGTAGCAACTCGTCATCTGTCAGATATATATCATCCATCTTGTGTAGAATAGCCGTCACACGAGCCGCAAACAGTCCTGGGCTGTTCTTATACCCTTGAGGCAAATGACAGAATTTTTCCTGGGAGCCTAGTGCGCTAAAGCTTGTTAAATCTCGGCTTTCAGGAGCTATATTCTGGCCGAAGAATCCATTCGAAATATCCAAAGTTGTTTTATATTTTATCCGCACAATGTTATTCATTAGTGCAGCGCTATGCAAGTTCTGTATAGCATATGTACGGGTATGTCCGTTCAAATGTCTGTAGTCTAAGACTATTCTATACGAATATCTATACGAATGGTCCGGTTTAGCTACAGGAAATAAGGGATTATTCATCGGTGAGACACAGGGTTCAATTACCCCCTGGTATTCCAATTGTGTAAGTATTTCTCTCACCGGTGCCCTTGCTTCATGTTTAATTGGATACTGCGGTTGTGGTTGAGGATCGCCTTTAATAGGAATTACCTGATATGGAGAATCCCTTTCCCACCCTACGTGATTTCTATATAAGGCAGTTGCTTGTGCAAGAGCCCATTTAATCGAATAAGACTCTGCGAGTTCCCCTGGAACAAGTGGCGAGAAGGAAGGTTTAATAACCTCCTCCCCTACTGGGCAGGTGCGGACAAAATCAGGTGGACAATTTTGTTCAGCCAACAAGATGTCATACATCTTAACTACACGATCCCAAAAGATTACGTTTATAGTGCGCTCAATGTCTCCTTCCAATTGTAAAGTCACTGTATATACCCTATCGGGTTGGGAGACACGCATATCTGCTGTTTCTACTTGTATGAAGTCATCAGTTGCTTTCACCTCCAGATGCTCTAGAAGATTCCGATGAACTATCATGACCATTGCCAGTGCAACTGCTTCCCCTTTAAGATTGCTTAGGATTATCGAAGAAACCGTGGCAAAATTGCCCATTAGTTGCATTCCTAAATCTAAGGCCGGGGCAGCCCCATATTCATCTTGAATCTGTTTAAGCACTTCCGGTAGGTTTGCTAATGTCGGTGTACCGTGTGCCGTTGTATAGAGCGTGGCAAATACTGTGCCCCATGTATTACAATGGTCCACTGTGGGAACCATCCCAAAAGGTAAACACATAGTTAATATTCTATGTTTGTCCTGAGGTCCCGTAACGGGAAATACCGCCTCCAGCGTATTTATTTTCTGTGCCAGCCAAAATGGAGTCTCCTCCCGTTTCGCTGGAACTTTACCCATAATAGAGTGTACAGTCACCGGGTTTATACCTGGTGTTACTGCACATGGTTGTGCTGGAGCAGCACGCGCTGGGTTTGTATTTAGTGTCTGCATCACAAATTGTACTAAGCGTCTATATGTAGTCGTTAAGTCTGTATATAATCAACAAACTTCAGCCACCGCCATATTTGCAACCGCAAGATGTGGTGTATATGTGGGCAATAAAGGCCAGGTTGAACCATCATTACTCAGTGCACCTAACCTTACTAGTAATATTGTATGGGGTAGGACGCCATCAAGCCAATTATTATGTTCTTGATAAGATAGAGGTATCTCTTGGTATGCGTACGCCCTGTACTGGCCAGGCGCGTTCGCAACCGTATATGTATGAAATGTATTTGTTTTCCCATCAACTGATGGAAAGGTGACCCAAGAGTAAAAAAGTTCTGTTCTATAGGCTGCGTGGGCGGCCACCGCAAACGGGACTGGACCACCCTTGATCGTAAGACCATGTGCAAGCAAATGTGCTGTGAGCGGTTGTCTCATGTTAAGAGCTATTTGTATTACCTGGGGATTCGCCATTAGAAAAACAGCGAGAGTTCAGAGAAGGCACACCAAGACGGGGTCTTTCCTTTTAAGGTTCAAGCTTGAACAACCATCCACTGTAATTAGGGTTACCTATACCGTGGTGGTGGAAGTCGTCAGTGCCACGGACGTCTCCGCTAAAGGAACTAAGGGATCATTATATTATAAGAGACCGAGAGAAACTGGTGGACCCGAAAATTAGAGCAGACCAAACGTTGGCAGCACCATGTCGCGTAGGCTCTCATTATCCTAATGAGAGTACTGGATTTTTGGGTGGCAAGATCGTTCACAGTGTGGGGGACTAAGTCTGACCCAAGCCGAAGGACCCTTGTCACCCCAAATCCGGGTTGAGCTCCGGCTAACTAGCAGTGCCTTATCTCTCCCAAAAGGAAGAGACAATTGGGCAGCTGAGCGCATGACATCTTAGTGCTTCCCAGGTAAGTCGTGGTCACTCAGGTCACAACCATTTATCTCATACACAGTGCGGTCTCGTATAAAATGATAAAGGCAGTTTGAGTTTTAAAGATTGGTTTAATAAAACAACTGCATTTTAGATAACAAGGCGTGAGCCGCAATAACCAGAACCATACAACACAGTAGGATTGAAATAGTAACGAGGAGAGTGAAACATAAGAATAATGCTATCATAGTGCAACTAGATTACGTTCTCTCTCTAAGGTATACTTTGAGCACAGCATGTGAGCATGTGAAGCTCTAAGCCTGCCTATCAGGTTCCCCCGGGAGGACATCGACCCTCATACCTGAGCAAAAGCCTGTGATCTGGGTCAGCATCTGCAACAGGGCAGTCAGCATCTAGTCGTGGGTTCCTGGTCGGAATCTCCCTCTTACGTGTACCAGGACTAGAAAGTGTTTTTATAACTAACACGCCGGTGTTCTAAGAAACGTCCCTACGTAAGAATGTGTACTTTCTACGAACCCTTAAGACTAAACTTCTACCACGTCTATCGGCAATGTACCAGACTGTATCCTTGACTGAAGCACAGAGCGAGCAAGAATGTACTGTTTGAGAACTTCAGTGCTGAAGTAAGCTAAACAGTGTGATAGAAGAAAATAAAACAATATCGTGAAACTGGCTATTGTAAGATAACAATGCGAGGCTAAATAAAATGCATCTAGGGCAAAGTGCACAGAGGCCTAATACTTTAAGCAAACACGCAGAAAGCTACATTAAAAATGGCTAAACTACAGTGTGTTCAGTGTATGCATGTTGTGTTTCAATATCTGTTGTGCTATTGGCGTTCCAAAGGATTGTGGGTTGTATATGTGTGCTTTATAGTGTGGTGGATGTGTGTCAGGTGTATGTTTTTCAAACT
The DNA here is from genome assembly GCF_031143425.1 of Pleurodeles waltl. NCBI lineage: Eukaryota > Metazoa > Chordata > Amphibia > Caudata > Salamandridae > Pleurodeles > Pleurodeles waltl. Next base: position 1,279,464,356 of record NC_090444.1, on the reverse strand, counting down.
TGCCAATGTGTGCATTTGTTGTTGGCGGGTCTCATTGCTGGTTCGACATTCACTGTCTGCCAAGCTGGTTTGTGCATCATTTTTTGGCGGGCAGGGTTTTGTCTGCATGGCAGTGGCAGGGTGAGGTGTACTGCCGTTCTGCCGTCATTTGCCCTAGTTGAGGGTGGAGGCTGCAGGAGTTCTGAAGGTATGTCTTTTTGGCATCATTATACGGCTGTGTGCAGTTCACTGGCATGTAGCGTAAAAAAAACAACGCACTGGCTCAAAACATGGCGAAGCAGCACAGGAAGTGATGCAATAGATCAGCCATGTGGCAAACCAGGAACTGTAAAGTTAATTTCATTTTCTCTTACACTCACAGTCTTTGAGTCTGTGCTTGGGAGAGGTTGTGTGGTGCTGTTGGTGGAGTTTGAAGTGTTGTTCATTGAGTCTTCTATGCTGTTTGCAGTCCCTGCTGTGTCCCTGATGTCTGTTTTGTCCTTCATGTTTGTATATTGTATTGTAAGATACTATGTATTGTCAGGTGTTTATCCTTGGGGCAGATTAGTTTGTAGGGGTAGTTGAGGATGTATTTGGGTTTATTGTTTTTGTCAGTAGTGCATTTAGGGTGGGACATGTGACAGAAGGGAACGGCCCGTGGCATGAGTGCAGAGGAGATGGGGGCTTCATATGTCTGGTTACCCACTACCTGGCAAATATGGTGGCCAGGGGCAGGCGAGTGATACTGGGCTACAGGATGGAGGCACAGAAGCTGCTGTGGGGGAAGGTCAGCTTCCATATGCAGCAGATCTTTGAGGTGCAGCGGTCTACCCACCAACTCAAGCATCGATGGTCAGACATCATCTCACGGAAACATGACCTCCTGGCTTGCCTCAATATAGAGGTTGGTGCAACTATTTTTAAGTACACAATCTATGTGACTGATTCATTTATCACATTTGCAAGTAGATTACTGCTGCCCATAGGGCCTCCTTTACTAAGTTTGGACAGAGGGCAAGGCTGCATGTCATTGCTGTGCCAAACAACATCCCTGAGAAGTGCAGCAATGTGTTGTAAATATGACATATGGAACATATCTATACTTGTCCCCTCTGATAACCCACAAATTGTTGATGAGTACCAATTCAGGCAGCCTTTTGTCATGTTGCAAGAGTACATGGTTGCCAGAGACAAGTGTACATGTGCATGAAGGGAAACGTTCCTGTCCATACACAGTCATCACTGGTGTTGCTCTTTGTCTAGGTGAGCTGTAGATAGAAGCACACATAGGAAGAAGGAAAATGTGGTTAAATAAGGTATTCCATTCTCACAGGTCCACTGTGACGCTCCCCCTGAGGTGACGTATGACTCTAATGCATTACCAGCCACATTGTGCCACATGAACTCACCAGACATGTTGTTCTGGTGGTGCAGGATGAAATATAGGCTGGTAACTGTGGCCCACTGTGTTAGTAGTTGACATATGTCAGGGCTTAAATGCCATAGAGACCAAAAAAGGCATTTCAGAGATAAAGCATTATGCAAAGGTTTACAAAAACTGGGCTGTCGTGCCCTCACACTGAGCAGTGTCCCTAGCATACCTGTCAGACACTTTTGTTTTAGCACCATCGAGCACATGTCATCATGCTGTGAGCAGCCTGAGGAAATGTGCACAATTCCTACATTTGGTTTGCTGCCAGGGCATATGTCAACATGTGCCGCCCGGGGAGATGTCCCTTAACAGTGGAGATCCAAATTTGAGACACTTCAGTGGATCCTGTCCTGTATTACACATTTTATGCCATACACCTGATTATGCCACACACATGTTTGTACCTGAAATGAGAATGTAGTAGTTTGGGGATGTAGAAAACATGTACGTTTATTGTCTTTAAACATGCAGCAATGACATCTAATGATGTCTGTTAAATGAGGGGACAACAATGTCTAACTACTGTTGTATGTTACATAGTCATGTGCATGTGATAACAAGAGTGAGGCAGGAGTATTTCTAGTCATGGCTGAGTGTGTTCTGTGAGTCATGTTGCTACAGAGTGCTTATTCTCTCAGCTAGCCTTTAACAATCTTGGGGTAGTTATTCATTTGAAATCCTTAAACTATGTACCTGAGACATGTGTGTATAGTACCATCACATAAGTGTACATATCAGCCTGGCCTATCAATGTATGACATTGAAACATGTTCAATGGCCCATTTGATATATCACAGCCATAAAGTTGTAGAGGTCATTTGCAAGTCATGTGTAATGTGCAATATTTGACACAGTGTTCATTGTTTAACATTCACAGGGCTATGGCTCATGCTATAGCTTGCAGGTGGACCCGAGTCATACACAACTGGAGAGGTGGAAACTTCAGTGACCCCAATGCTACCAGTGAGTGTCCTCCCTTATGTGTAATGGCTACTGAAATGATTTTGTGTGATGTTGTATGCTGTGTGCAACACCATCTACAACGTGCATGCATACAAAGTGAAACTCCTTAGGCTATGCATGTGCATGGACTGAAAGGTGGATGTTGGGTCCAGGATCTGCCTTTGCATCTGACTAATGTCACAGTGGATCCGATTGCTATAACTGAGGGCACACAAATATGCTAGTATGACCAAAGAGCAATGACCACAATGCCAGGATCTGTGAAGATATGTGGTTGTGGCATCATAACTGAACATGGCAGGACACTGTATACCTGAGTAAAGTGTTTCATATGCACAGATAGACTGTTGTTACTCACAGTGCAATCTATGTTTGATGTGTCTGGCTAGCCCACATATGGTGTATGACTAAAAACACAGTGATGACAGTAATAACATGTACCAGAAGTACAGGGTCCTACTCATCTATGCAGGGTGACAATATGTGGTTCACAGAACATATTCCTGCTGTGTGTGCCACAGGAACACCACAGTAAATCATGTACACCCAGGACTGAATATCATGTAAATATGGGCTTAAGACCAGCAGGACAGTGGTCAACATACCACAGTTGGATTTGCAGTTGAATTGGCCACTCATGTGGTATGATGCCCCATACTCTATGTTGTGTATGACAACATTGCCATCCCCTATCATCTTCAAAGATCGGAAAATGTGTGTTAGACTAAAGAGATATCCGTACAAAACCATCATCCAGCATGCCAATACCAAATTCCTCTTCAGATAGTGCTGGCCATGATTGTCTAGAGGATGTAATGCAAACAGGTACATACAATGAACACCATTAGCCATTGCTGCTCCAAGATCACTTTGCAGATGAGATGTAGGGCATGCTTGCACCCACCTATTAAAGGGCTGTGCTACATGTTGGTGTGCAGCAAGGTGACATGAATTGTACACCCATATGTACAGGTAATGGGCTGCATCCAATTACTAAGGGAGTATGCTAAAAGTCATGGCACGCTCCACTATGTATTTACATGAGTGGAGTAGTTTAATGTATCTCTTTGTGTTGTGAGTGAGCTATCCACCCTCCATTCTCACATATGATACCTGGCACATGTATATTCAATGTAGCAATGTCTCTAGATATGTGTCCTTGCCATATCATGTACATAGGCACTCATTCTGTCTTCGGCTGTCTACAACGTAGATCGCCAAAGTCCCACCAGCCACAAGACTGCCATTGACGGCGGGCTTCAGACTGCCATATTATGACTGCTGTCGGCTCTCCTACATAAATTGGGTGGAGAGCCGCCAGCAGCCATACTGGCGATTGGTGGTGCAGTGGAGGTTGCTCTGCTGGCACCGCCACGTCAACACAACACTGTCATGCCTATTATGACTTAGTAATAGTAGTGGCGGTGTTGTGGTGACAGGGCGCTGGCAGCGTTGCGAGCGTCATGGACCCCCATTCCCTCCCGGGCGACCACTGCGACCACTGAGTAAGGTGATCGACCGATAGGGGAGGGTGGTGTTCAGTGTTGTGTGCTTGAATGGGTGTGTGTGTATGGATGAATAGAGGGGTGGGGGTGTTGTGTGTGTTTGTGTGCATGTGTATGGAAGTGTATGTGTGCTTGTGTGAATGCGTGTAAGCAGGGGTGGGAGGGTGTCATGGCCATGTGTGTATGTGTGTGTAAATGAGTGTGCATGTATGTGTGCATGTTTGTACATATGTGTGATGTATGTCTGCATGGATGTACATGGGCAAGGGGGTTCGGAATGGGAATCGGGCAGGAGCGTTGGGATGGAGATTGGGGCGGGGGTGTCACTCCTTGGTGGGTGAGAGGCTTCTGATGGGGTAGGGTCCTACATGTAGGGGGGGCTGGGGAGTCCTGCATTTGCGACAGGAAAGAGCATTCCTGTTGCAAGTATTGTTAGCGCCAGGGATTCTGTGTTGGGGCTGCCGCAACGGAATCCCTGGTGGTAAGGATGCTCAAAATACCACGGGCGGTGTTAGGTGGACCGCCGGGTCGAAGACGTCATCCTTTGGCCAGACGGTCCTACCCCCCTGTGGTACACTTGATGGAATGGCTTCAATGCAGCCAGTTCACTACCGTTTTCATAATTTGGCAGTCCTTCACAGCCACTCTGTCGACAGTCTGGCTGCCACTGCCGGCTTGGCGGAGCAGGACCGCCAGGGTCATAATGACCTCCATAATGGTATGAGACATACCATCTAACTTACAGTTTTTGCTCAGATGACCTTTCTAAATGACAATGGATGGAAGGGAAATGAAATATGTAGAAGGGACATTGATTAGCGATGCAACATGATGAGTGTGCCATGCCTTTGATCACAAAATAGCATTTATAACCATAGTCAATGATGACATGGTCGTTCAAAGATGTCCCAAGAGGAGGCATTGCTATTTTGTAATATTCGCTTGGCCTTGATATCTTGACCGTAATCAATATGAAGATGATAGGTAGAGGACAGATGTCTATTCACTTTGCCCTCCAAGATGTTATTGTGATGTGAATCATGTGACGTCTGCAGATAGTCTTCACATGAAATGCATGATGTTTAGTAGCCAAATGAACCTTTGTATGACATGTATTCCTTCTGTTACTCAGGAAACATGACCCCATCCCAGACGAGACATTTTGAGAAAAGGGCTGACTTCTATAGCCACAGTTGCCATGTGCAAAACGCCTAGGAGGAGGGGGAAGACATATGACCAGAAGTTTATTTTAGGCCATTTCTGCCCCCAATGGGGGCAAATCAGCTTATTATTAGGCCGATCTGCCCCCTGGGGGGGCAGAAACCTCTAGACACCAGGACAATTTTTTTTTTTTTGTGTTTTTTTTTAGAGATGGGGAGCGACCCATTAGACAAGGGTCGCTCCCCTGGGGGGTAAATTGTATTTAGACCATTTCTGCCCCCCTTGGTGGCAGATCGGCCGATTTTAGGTCAATCTGCCCCCAATGGGGCAGAAACCACTAGGCACCGGGGATTTTTTGGGGGGGCCAATGTCAAGCGGGGGAGCGAACCTGTAGGCAAGGGTCGCTCCAGAGGGGGGGGGGTTGGGTGGGGCAAATTTATTTTAGGCCATTTCAGCCCCCCCTGGGGGCAGAAACCTCTAGGAGCCAGGGCAAATTATTATTATTATTATTTTTTGTTTGTTTGTTTTTTTAGAGATGGGGAGCAACCCATTAGGCAAGGGTTGCTCCCCTGGGGGGCAAATTGTATTTAAACCATTTCTGCCCCCCTTGGGGGCAGATTGGCCGATTTTATTTCAATCTGCCCCCAAGGGGGCAGAAACCACTAGGCACCGGAGATTTTGTTTTGCCACCAATGTCACGCAGGGGGTGCGACCCTGTAGGCAAGGGTCGCTCCGGGGGGGGGGGGTTGGAGGCACAAATTTATTTTAGGCCATTTCTGCCCCCCCTGGGGGCAGATCGGCCTATTGTTATTAGGCCGATCTCCCCCCGGAAGGGGGGGGGCAGAAACCTCAAGGCGCCAGTGCAAATTTTTTTTTGTGTTTTTTTTTGTGTTTGTTTGTTTTTTTAGAGATCGGGAGCAACCCATTAGGCAAGGGTCGCTCCCCTGGGGGGGGGCAAATTGTATTTAGACCATTTGCCCCCAAGGGGGCAGAAACCACTAGGCACCGGGGATTTTTTTTTTGGCGCCAATGTCACGCAGGGGGAGCGACCCCGTAGGCAAGGGTCGCTCCCGTGGGAGGTTAGGGGGGCAAATTTATTTTAGGCCATTTCTGCCCCCCCTGGGGGCAGATCGGCCTATTGTTATTAGGCCGATCTCCCCCCGGGGGGGCAGAAACCTCTAGGAGCCAGTGCATTATTTTTTTTTTTTTTTTTTAGAGATGGGGAGCGACCCATTAGGCAAGGGTCGCTCCCCTGGGGGGCAAATTGTATTTAGACCATTTCTACCCCCCTTGGGGGCAGATTAGCCAATTTTCGGTCAATCTGCCCCCAAGGGGGCAGAAACCACTGGGCACCGGGGATTTTTTTTTTTTGCGCCAATGTCACGCAAGGGGATCAAACCCGTAGGCAAGGGTCGCTCTAGAGGGGGGGGTTGGGTGGGGCAAATTTATTTTAGGCCATTTCAGCCCCCCCTGGGGGCAGATCGGCCTATTATTAGGCCGATCTGCCCCCGGGGGCAGCAGAAACCTCTAGGAGCCAAGGCAAATTTTATTTTTGTGTTTTTTTTTGTTTGTTTGTTTTTTTAGAGATGGGGAGCGACCCATTAGGCAAGGGTTGCTCCCCTGGGGGGCAAATTGTATTTAGACCATTTCTGCCCACAAGGGGGCAGAAACCACTAGGCACCGGGGATTATTTTATTTTTTTGCACCAATGTCACGCAAGGGGAGCGACCCCGTAGGCAAGGTTTGCTCCCGGGGGTGGCTGGGGGGACAAATTTATTTTAGGCCATTTCTGCCCCCCCTGGGGCAGGCTGAGCTAGAGGCCAAAATCCACATGTAGGCACTTTGCAAACAACACCTATGTTTTCTGTGAAAAAATTTGATGTGTCCATGTTGTGTTTTGGGCCATTTCCTTTCATGCGCGAGGCCTACCCACACAAGTGAGGTACCATTTTTATCGGGAGACTTGGGGGAAGGCTGGGTGGAAGGAAATTTGTGGCTCCTCTCAGATTCCAGAACTTTCTGTCACCGAAATGAGTGGAAAACGTGTTTTTTTAGCCAAATTTTGAGGTTTGCAAAGGATTCTGGGTAACAGAACCTGGTCAGAGCCCCACAAGTCACCCCATCTTGGATTCCCCTGGGTTTCTAGTTTTCAAAAATGCGCTGGTTTGCTAGGTTTCCCCAGGTGCCGGCTGAGCTAGAGGCCAAAATCCACAGGTAGGCACTTTGCAAAAAACACCTCTGTTTTCTGTCAAAAATTGTGATGTGTCCACGTTGTGTTTTGGGGCATTTCCTGTCACGGGCGCTAGGCCTACCCACACAAGTGAGGTACCATTTTCATTGGGAGACTTCGGGGAACGCTGGGTGGAAGGAAATTTGTGGCTCCTCTCAGATTCCACAACTTTCTGTCACCGAAATGAGTGGAAAACGTGTTTTTTTAGCCAAATTTTGAGGTTTGCAAAGGATTCTGGGTAACAGAACCTGGTCAGAGCCCCACAAGTCACCCCATCTTGGATTCCCCTAGATCTCTAGTTTAAAAAAATTCACAAGTTTGGTAGGTTTCCCTAGGTGCCGGCTGAGCTAGAGGCCAACATCTACAGGTAGGCACTTTGCAAAAAACACCTCTGTTTTCTGTCAAAAATTGTGATGTGTCCACGTTGTGTTTTGGGGCATTTCCTGTCACGGGCGCTAGGCCTACCGACACAAGTGAGGTATCATTTTTATCGGGAGACTTTGGGGAATGCTGGGTGGAAGGAAATTTGTGGCTTCTCTCAGGTTCCAGAACTTTCTGTCACCGAAATTTGAGGAAAACGTGTTTTTTTAGCCACATTTTGAGGTTTGCAAAGGATTCTGGGTAACAGAACCTGGTCGAGCCCCACAAGTCACCCCATCTTGGATTCCCCTAGGTCTCTAGTTTTCAAAAATGCACAGGTTTGGTAGGTTTCCTTAGGTGCCGGCTGAGCTAGAGGCCAAAATCTACAGGTAGGCACTTTGCAAAAAACACCTCTGGTTTCTTACAAAAATTGTGATGTATCCACGTTGTGTTTAGGGGCATTTCCTGTCGCGGGCGCTAGGCCTACCCACACAAGTGAGGTATCATGTTTATCGGGAGACTTGGCGGAACGCTGGGTGGAAGGAAATTTGTGGCTCCTCTCAGATTCCAGAACTTTCTGTCACCGAAATGTGAGTAAAATGTGTTTTTTTAGCCACATTTTGAGGTTTGCAAAGGATTCTGGGTAACAGAACCTAGCCAGAGCCCCACAAGTCACCCCATCTTGGATTCCCCTAGGTCACTAGTTTTCAGAAATGCACAGGTTTGGTAGGTTTCCCTAGGTGCCGCCTGAGCTAGAGGCCAAAATCTACAGGGAGTCACTTTGCAAAAAACACCTCTGTTTTCTTTCAAAAAATGTGATGTGTCCACGTTGTGTTTTGGGGCATTTCCTGATGCGGGCATTAGGCCTACCCACACAAGTGAGGTATCATTTTTATCGGGAGACTTGAGGGAACATAGAATAGCAAAACAAGTGTTATTGCCCCTTGTCTTTCCCTACATTTTTTCCTTCCAAATATAAGAGAGTGTGTAAAAAAGACGTCTATTTGAGAAATGCCCTGTAATTCACATGCTAGAGTGGTCACCCCAGAATTCAGAGATGTGCAAATAACCACTGCTCCTCAACACCTTATCTTGTGCCCATTTTGGAAATACAAAGGTTTTCTTCATAGCTATTTTTCACTCTTTATATTTCAGCGAATGAATTGCTGTGTACCCGGTATAGAATGATAACGCACTGCAGGGTGCAGCTCATTTATTGGCTCTGGGTACCTAGGGTTCTTGATGAACCTACAAGCCCTATATATCCTAACAACCAGAGGAGTCCAGCAGACGTAACGGTATATTGCTTTCAAAAATATGACATTGCAGGAAAAAGTTACAGGGTAAAACGTAGAGAAAAATTGCTGTTTTTTTCACCTCAATTTCAATATCTTTCTTTTGCAGTTGTTATTTTCTGTAGGAAACCCTTGTAGGATCTACACAAATGAACCCTTGCTGAATTCAGAATTTTGTGTACTTTTCAGAAATGTTTAGGTTTCTTGGGATCCAGCATTGGTTTCATGCCCATTTCTGTCACTGGCTGGAAGAAGGCTGAAAGCACAAAAAATTGTAAAAATGGGGTATGTCCTAGTAAAATGCCAAATTTGTGTTGAAAAATTGGGTTTTCTGATTCAAGTCTGCCTGTTCCTGAAAGCTGGGAAGCTGGTGATTTTAGCACCAGAAATCCTTTGTTGATGCCATTTTCAGGGGAAAAACCACAAGCCTTCTTCTGCAGCCACTTTTTCCCATTTTGTTTGAAAAAAACAAAATTTTCACTGTATTTTGGCTAATTTTTTGGCCTCCTTCAGGGGAACCCACAAAGTCTGGGTACCTCTGGAATCCCTAGGATGTTGGACAAAAAGGACGCAAATTTGGCTTGGCTAGCTTATGTGGACAAAAGGTTATGAGGGCCTAAGCGCAAACTGCCCCAAATAGCCAAAAAAAGGCCTGGCACAGGATGGGGAAAAGGCCTGGCAACGAAGGGGTTAAGGTAGTGTAGGATAGGTAAGAGTAGTTAGGTTAGGTAGATTAATTAGCTTTTAGTGTACAATTAGTAGTTTTATAAAACTTTTATTGTTTCCTCTGTTCTGATCTCCATCATGGTTTACTGTCTAGGATTGAGCATGTCTGCACAGGTTATGTTAGGCACAATCGTTTGGCTTGTCAGCAGTATTTGGAAACATGTGACAAGGTGTATTTCCTATGGGCAAGAACATGTCAGATTGGCAGTGGGATTCTATCATTTATCTACAAACATGATTCAGCAATGTAAGTGACAGTCTGGAAATGAATGGATACACATCTCATAACAGGTATTCATGTGCATTTGCTCTGTGTTGGTAAGTCATGGGACATACATTTGCGGAATGTTGTTGCACTCACCCTAAATCATGGATTTGTTACTCACAACCTTATCCTTGCCCTCAAAGACTTAAACTTGCATCATTTGGTTGTCACACAAATGTGAAATTTTTACTACTGTCCTTGTTTAGACATGCCACACGTGGTGTGAAATACTTCAGCTGCCACAATGACTGCATGATACCCATTGAAGTACATGCTTAAAATCATCAAAAACTGTTTTCTCACCAATGTACATATCAAATTCATCAAGTATGTTCACTCAGTCTGTGTGGCTGTGTCATGGACTGCAATCTATACATATCAGTTTGGTAAGCAGTCAGTGTATTAGCTTCATACAATGCAACATGTTCATATTGTTCCTGCTTCAGACACACATACAACACCAAGGTTGTAGTAAGTGATTATGTTTACATATATTAATATGCATGCAGTACTGATGTACATTCCAGGAGATAACGACACCAACAGATGTATTTAGCAATTCAGGTGGTCATTACAACCCTGGCGGTCGATGTTAAAACAGCGGTAAAACCGCCAAAAGGGCGACGGTAAAAAAAAAATGGAATTACGACCGTGGCGGAAACCGCAAACATAGACAGCCACTTTAACAATCCGACCGCCACGGCAGTACAAACAAACACCGCGGCGGTAACCGCCAACAGACAGGCACAGGACAATGTACCGCCCACAGAATTACAACAGTCCAATCCACCACCTTTTCCAGGGTAGATTCCCCATGAACAAAAACACTGCGGAAACAGGACTTGGAAGGGAAAATGCTCACCTCTACACAGCGCATGAGGAACCAGGACGCCATGGAGCCGGAACTTCAGATACTCCCAGACTTTATCTTCCTGCTCCTCTACCAGTAGCACGAACGCTGGCAGCGAAGACCACGGTGAGTACTGCACCTACAACACAGGGGAGGGCAAAAACAGTGACACACACATGCAACACGCAACACTCCCACCCCCACCCTCACCCACGACAACACACACACTAATACAGCATGATACATTACAGTTACACCACACAACCCCACTGAAAGAATGCAAGGACAAACGGAAATGAGTTGAATAATTGTTGTATATTCAATTACATGAATCAAAAATATTTACCTATATATCCATTTACACTATAAACAATTATATACACCGAGAACACAAGTCCAAGGGATTCCACCATCATAGTCCGTGGACCACTGGGCCCAAAAGGCATGGGTGAGGCCCACACTCAATACCCGAACAAGACGGAAAGAACACTGCTGGGGCATCAGATAGAAATAAAACAGGCACCTCAGCGGGAAGGGAAGGGGGGTACCTCAGCCGGATGAGTGCACGACGCCAGATCAACAAGGGGGCTCCATGCCCACTGTTCAATCCTAGGGAGTGCAAAGCCACAGTCTCTCAAGTCTCTACAGTGGGTGGGTTGCCCACTGTTCAATCCTGGGGAGTGCAAAGCCACAGTCTCTCAAGTCTCTATAGTGGGTGGGTTGCCCACTGTTCAGTCCTGGGGAGTGCAAAGCCACAGTCTCTCAAATGGAGACCAGTTTCCACTGGTTCTGGAGGGGGCTTGGTGCCCAGAGTGCTTCATCCTGCCTGTGGCGGCCTCAGTAGCGTTGTAATCATTGGCACTCACTGTCCTGCGGTGGTGCTGGCGGTCTTGTCCTGGGCAGCGGGCTGCTGGTGGCAGTCTTGTCCTGGGCAGCTGGGCTGCTGGTGGCAGTCTTGTCCTGGGCAGCGGGGCTGCTGGCGGTCTTGTCCTGGGCAGCGGGGCTGCTGGCGGTCTTGTCCTGGGCAGTGGGGCTGCTGGTGTCGGTCTTGTCCTGGGCAGCTGGGCTGTTGGTGGTGGTCTTGTACTGGGCAGCGGGGCTGCTGGCGGTCTTGTCCTGGGCAGCGGGGCTGCTGGCGGTCGTGTCCTGGGCAGCGGGCCTCTTGGTGGTGTTCTTGTCCTAGGCAGCGGGGCTGCTGTTGGTGGTCTTGTTCTAGGCAGCGGTGCTGCTGGCGGTCTTGTCCTGGGCAGCGGGGCTGCTGGAGGTCTTGTCCGCCGTGCTGATCTTCCCAGACTTGCTGCTTTTACTGTGCCCCTTCCCCACCTTGGATGGTGTCGCATCTGTCTCCACACTTCCAAATGTACCCCTGGGAGCGGATTTGGTGGCTGATTTCTTTCCCCTCTCCCGCCGGGCACTGGCCAACTTTTTATGCTTGACAGGTGGGGGACTGTCCGTGCTCTGGCTCCTTGCCACACTGGCTGCCCTGCTGCCTGATGCACTCCAGAATCCGGTGACTGCTGGCACCACTGGTCCCGCCGATGTTGTGGCTGAGGTGCTAGGTTGGGACCTGGAGAGTCGGGCCATAGGAGACTGAAGGGGTGGGGGAGGTGAGGGAAAGAGGTCAAGGTTGGCCGGGAAAGGTTTCTTAGGAACACTGGGCAGGGTAGCTGGAGGGGGTTTGGGAGTGGAGGAGGAGGTAATGGTTGTAGGAGATGTACTTTTGGTGACTTTGGGTGAAGGTGCATGGGCTGGAGGCTGTCGTGAGGTGGATAGCTGTTGGGTGGGTGTGTGGCTGCGTTTGTGTACCTTGGGAGGTGGCCTCACAGACACACTGGGAGAGGACACAGGGGACGTGTGAATGGTAGTGGGGGTGGTGACGGCACGTGAGCGGGGTGTGGTGGTGGGTGTGCTGGTGATGGACGTAGTGGCTGAGGATGTAGTGCATGCAGGTGTGAGTGGAGATGAGACAGGGAGAGAGGAGGGAGACGAGGAGGAGGGGGACACAGTGGAGGCAGTGGATGTTGGTGTGTCTGCATGTGTGTGATGCTTGCGTGAGTGCCTGTGGGATGTGTGTTGCTTATGTTTGCCAGAGCTTCCCTTGTGTGTTGAGGTGTGTGCATGCTGGTCTGATGGTGTGCTTGGGACAGGCTGAGGTACAGGGGTGTGGTTCTGGGTGGAGGAAGTTGGAGGGGGGAGGCTAGAGACAGGGACAATGGCTGCCATCAATGCTGAGGCCAGAGTCTGAAAAGCTCGCTGAAGGGCTGCCTGACCAGAGTGAATGCCCTCCAGCTATGCATTGGTTTGTTGCAACTGCCTTTCTACACCCTGGATGGCATTCAAAATGGTAGACGGCCCAACAGTGAGGGAGCTGAGGAGGTCAATGGCCTCCTCACTGAGGGCAGCCGGGGTGACTGGGGCAGGGGCTGAGGTGCCTGGGGCAAAGGTGATGCCCACCCTCCTGGGTGAGCGGGCACGGGCTAATGCTGAGGGGCTGCTGGTAGGGTGGTGTTGGTAGGGGAGTGGCGGCTGTACCTGTAGATGCGGGGTTACAGATGGGCCCGCCACCGCAAGGGAGCTCCCATCAGAGGAGGAGTCCGTAATGCTTGTGTCAGCTCCTGTCCCCGCCGTGGAGCTCCCCTCACCCTCCGTCCCACTGGTGAATTCAGAATCCGTAGTGTCGCCCTCCAGGGCCATGTGGGATGCAGCTCCCTCCTGCTCCGGTGCCACTGCTCCTCCGCCTGATGATGCTAATGCACACAAGAACAGGGAGACCACAAAAAGGGGGGGAAAGACATAGGAAAGACATGTTGAGTGCACTTGGAGTCCACTATTCAATCCCAGGGACATGGGTTACAAGGCTATGCCCGATTTCTGCACACATGGATGTCACAGGATCCTGACTAGGTGTAGTTGGCACTGTACACAGGTGGGGTGGGGTGCCACAGGGCCTGCCTCAAGAAGGGTCCTTGCCTACTAAACTCGCCCTGGCCTAGGGGAACCCACAGCCCACCTCCCCCACCCAGACACCTACAATGCGCGCTGAATCAGCAGAATAAGAGTGTAATCACCCCCTTGTGTCTGCTGTGATGCCCTCAAGCACCCATCCAACTCCAGGTACGCCACCACCAGGATCCTGAACATCAGGGGGATCATGGTGCGACGGGCACCCCTCCCACCTTGGGAGGCCATCCCCAGCTGGGCCTCCGCCGTCTTCTTGCTCCAGCGGTGAATGTCCTCCCATCTTTTCCAGCAGTGGGTGCTCCGTCTGTGGTAGACCCTCAGGGTCTGGACTTCCTTGGCGATGGCACGCCAAATGTCCTTCTTCTGGTGGGAGCTGACCTATAGGAATTATACAGGGGAAAAAGAGAAGTAATTACCATCTGCACCGTCACAGTCATTGGCCCGCAGCCATACCCTTGCCATGACGCACATGCACTCACCGTTGTTTCATGCACGCCTCATCCTCACCCCCCCTATCTTTCATCCACCCCACTCCACACAGCATGCTCACAGTACACTTACCTGTTTGTCTGGAGGACCGTAGAGTAGCATGTACTGGGGGAGGACCCCATCCACGAGTTTCTCCAACTCCTCTGTGCTGAAGGCAGGGGCCCTTTCCCCAGACACACGAGCCATTGTCTCTTCCAGACTGAGCTCACAGCAGCACTTGCAGTGTAGGTCCTCTCCTGTCGAAGATCAGGTCTCAAGTGATTGAGCAGATAGAAAATGGCGGTCACGTCCGCGGCGGTGCGTACTGTCACCGCCGGCGTACATCGTCATTGGCTCCTGGGACCCATAGGGTCCAATGTTGACCAATGCAGGATTGCGCCACGGTCTTCGACCGCCTACCATGACGGTGTACAACGCCAGAGCTGTTACTCATATCCTCCTGTCCCACTTTACAGGTCAGGCAGCCGCCATTTCAGGGGCCCACGTGGCATTATTTTAGACTGCGTCACACATATCTAGGCCTTGATTAAACACTCATACAGGCATATTTCGATTTGCTAATATTTTCAGAGTAAGCTGTGTTTACGTACCTCAGAGTTGGTTGACTCTCTGCTTGCTGTTCTCCTCCATAGGCACCATCCGCTGGGGCATGTGAGGAGATGGTGGCATCCTCCGGTGTACAGACCTCTGGTGGACCTGTTGACAATGGAGGAGCGACATGTGATGATCACCTACAGGCTTGATCATGCCACAATCCAGGAACTGTGTGCCCAGTTGGAGCCAGACCTGATGTCAGCTATCCGCCATCCCACAGAAACCCCCCTCAAGTGCAGGTGCTGTCAGCACTCCATTTCCTAGCAAGTGGGTCTTTTCAAACAACAGTGGCCATAGCATCAGGGATGTCCCAGCCTATGTTTTCCAACGTGTTGTCCAGAGTGTTGTCTGCCCTGCTGAAACACATGTAGAGCTAGATCGTTTTCCCTCAGGTGGAGGATTTGCCTACAGTGAAAGGTGATTTCTATGCCCTGTGACATATCCCCAACATCATAGGTGCCATTGATGGGACACATGTGGCCTTGGTCCCCCCACGCAGGAGTGAACAGGTGTACAGAAACCGGAAGAGTTACCATTCCATGAATGTGCAGATGGTGTGTTTGGCAGACCAGTATATCTCCCATGTTAATGCAAAATTCCCTGGCTCAGTGCATGACGCTTACATCCTGTGGAATAGCAGCATCCCTTATGTGATGTGGCTACTCCAGAGGCACTGGGTGTGGCTATTAGGTGAGGACATGGACCCAATACTGTGGGAATAGTTTTCTGAGTCTGTGGATGTCCCTATGAGTTAGTGTGTGACTAACAGTTGTCCCTCGCCATTTGCAGGTGACTCTGGTTACCCCAACCTGTCATGGCTACTGACCCCAGTGAGGAATCCCAGGATAACAGCAGAGGAACGCTACAATGAGGCCCATGGGCGAACTCAGAGGATTATAGAGCAGACCTTCGGCCTCCTGAAGGCCAGGTTCCGGTGCCTCCATATGACAGGTGGTTCCCTATTCTACTCACCAAAAAAGGTATGCCAGATCATCATGGCCTGCTATATGCTTCACAACTTGGCTTTGCGACGACAGGTGCCTTTTCTGCAGGAGGATGGTCCAAATGGAGGTGTTGTGGCAACTGTGGACCCTGTGGACAGTGAAGATGAGGAAGCAGAAGAAGAGGACATCGACAACAGGAACACGGTGATCCTGCAATACTTCTAGTGAGACAAGGGTAAAAAGACAACACTGCCTGCTACATCTGACTTACATCTACTATCTCTCTACTGTCTGTCATTTTCACCCAGTGTATGGTCACTGAGTTGTCACTTTCCCTTACGATTTCACAGATGTTGGTCCCACTGTTTGACATCTGCTTTGTTTCCTCATGGACTAGAGCTGTGTGACATAGGTATGTTGACATTACATTTGAAAGAGCATTTTGCCACTGTAATTGCTAATACACTATTTTGAAATCACAGACAGACTCCTGATTGTTTTGTGCTTTAAGGGTGTTTATTTAAGTGCTCAATATTGGAGGGGGTTGTAAAATGGTGAGGGGTGATGGTAGAGGAATGTCCATGACAGAGTCCAGTCTATTAGCCTCACAGGTGCATTGTCCACAGGGGCATAGGAAGTGGAGCTGGGGCAGTTTAATGATGGACAGGGTGACAAGGTGGGAAAAAAGGATGACAATCAGGGTGGTCTAATTTCTTGGCGGGGGTCTTGGCATCGTTCTCTGTCTTGGTCCTGGATCTCAGGGACTGTTTGCGGGATGGTTCTCCCTCGGCAGGGGGTGGGGTGCGGGTGTGGTGGTCCTCCTGTCCACTAGCGCCGGCAGAGGTGGTGGGCAGTTCATCGTCCAGGCTAGTGTCAGGTGCCCCTTGCTGTGCCACAGTGTCCCTCCTGGTGTTGATGAGTTCCTTCAGCACCCCTACAATGGTGCCCAGGGTGGAATTGATGGATTTGAGTTCCTCCCTGAAGCCCAAATACTGTTCCTCCTGCAGCCTCTGGGTCTCCTGAAACTTGGCCAGTTCCGTTGCCATAGTCTCCTGGGAATGGTGATAGGCTCCCATGATGTTGGAGAGGGCCTTGTGGAGAGTGGGTTCCCTTGGCCTGTCCTCCCCCTGTCTCACAGCAGCCCTCCAAGTTCCCCTGTGTTCCTGGGCCTCTGTCCCCTGAACCGTGTGCCCACTGCCACTGCCCCCATGTCCCTGTTGTTGTTGGGGTGGTGGGTTAGCCTGGGTTCCCTGTAGTGATGGACACACTGCTGCTTCACGTTTCCTGGGGACAGAGGTATGGGCCCGCTGGGTGGGTGCTCTGCTGGTGTTTCCAGAGGGGGGAAGCTCTGTAGTGGCTTGTGCCAGTGTGAGGGGAACCGACTGTCCCGAGGTCCCAGATGGGCCGGGCTGGTCATCTAGATCCAGTTGGCCAGAGCTGCTGTCATCACTGTGGACCTCTTCTGTGGGTGGACATGTCTGGACCCTCCTTTCCGGTGACATTGGGTAGGGGTCCTGCAGGGGTGTAAAAGCATGATTATTGCATCTGTGTGTGCCATGGTGTGCAATGGGTGGGAGACCGTGTACCCCAGTGCTTGCATTCCTGTGTAGGACCTTGTGTGATGGTGGTTTAGGGGGTGCAGTGGCCATGCTTTGGTGATGGATGTCCATGCTTTGGTGTTGCATGCAGGGCTTGGGTTTGGGATGTGTGGTTTGTGATATTGGGACATGTGTGAGGAGTTGGAGTGATGGGGTGAGGGCGAGGGTGGGAGTATGTGATGGCATGCAGGTTGGGTGGGGGATGAAGTAGTAAAGACTTGACTTACCAGAGTCCATTCCTCCAGCTACTCCTGCGAGGCCCTCAGGATGCAGGATAGCCAAGACCTGCTCGCCGCCAGTCCTCTGTACCGCAATGTGGTGTCTTGAGACCACGGAACGCACCTTCCCCCGTAGGTCATTCCACCTCTTCCTGATGTCATCCCTAGTTCTTGGGTGCTGTCCCACTGCGTTGACCCTGTCCAGGATTCTTCGCCATAGCTCCATCTTCCTAGCTATGGAGGTGTGCTGCACCTGTGATCCGAATAGCTGTGGCTCTACCCGGGTGATTTCTTCCACCATGACCCTGAGCTCCTCCTCAGAGAACCTGGGGTGTCTTTGCGGTGCCATGGTGTGGTGTGGGTGATGTGTGGGGTAGTGTGTGTTGTGATGTGTGGGGTGATATTCAGAGATGTGTTGTGTGAGATGCGTGGATGTTATGTGAGTGATGGTGTTGAGTGCCTGTGGATGCTCGTTTGTAGATGGTGGTTTCTCTCTCTGGCCTTCAGTCACAATTGTGGTCGTAGGGGTTTGTGGGTGATGTGGGTGTGTGTTTTATATTGTATTGGATGTGTGGGAGTGGTGTGTGTATGTGTATCAGTTTTGTGTATTTCAAATTGTGCAATGTGGATGTGTTTTGTAAATGTGTGTGTATTTTGAGCGCAGCGGTGTGTACCGCCAATGGAATACCGCGGTTGAAAGACCGCGACGTGGATTCATGGGTCGTGATAGTGTGGGCGTATTCCTGTTGGTGTCACGGTGTCGGTTTTGTTATCGCCAGTTTATCACTGACCTTTGGTGTGGCGGACTTGTGTGGGTGTCTAGATTTTGGCGGATTCCGGGCTTTGGGTCAGAATGACCGTGTCGGAATTCTGCGGCAGTGGCGGTGTGTTGGCAGTCTTCTGCATGGCCATTAGTGGCTTTTACCGACAATGTTGTAATGACCCCCTCAATGTCCACACAGGGGTGCACATGTCATGGGGCATGTGTAGAAAAAGAGTGTGTTATTGAGGAGGAAGACTACATTGCAATTAGGGAAGATTGATCACAATGACAGTCCACATATGTGAGAGGTCAACAGTGGGAGATTCTAATGAAGGATGGTGCCAGGTATTCTGACACTGGTATGATCTTAGACACAGAGCAAATGAGAAAGGGGCCATGTGCCACAGAGAAAAGCTATTGGGCTGTTTTCCTGGTGACAAATGTTGCTTCCACATCTTCATCCTCTGATTTATGTTTTGTTTCCCAAGAAAGGGGTGTTGTAGGTGCTCAAGTAGAGAAATGCACACACAAACACACATCAGGGGCTGAAGAAGTGGATGCCGTGTCCACGGCAGCTCTCATCTGTGGGAACACATGAGGCAGCCCAGCAGCAAAGAGAAGCTGCAGAGTCTGGAACACTGCAGCTCCCACTCTATGGATTCCAGGACATTTTGTATTGCCCCCAGCCTGTTGGCCAAATTCCTGGTGCCACTTTGGCTGGGCATTTGCTCGTGTCTCTGCCTCATGGCACCAGCAATGTCAGCCAGTGACTGCTGGAGGACACAACGCAGAGAGTAGGTGCCTCGTATAGAAACCGAGTTGTCCTTATTTGGCATGAGACACCTCTGCACTGCATCTAGGGTACTTGCCACAGTCTCCATCCCCATCAACACTGTGTCTGCCAGCTCCCATTGGACTCCTACTGCAGTTTTTTGGAATGTAAGTGCTGGGTCCTGGGAGTCCAGGGCTATGCTAGAGCTGGCAAGTGGTGTATGTTGGCTGTTGGGTGGATCATCTGGAGACTTCACAATGCTGTCTAGCCTCCCTGCAACCAGAGATGGTGTGTGTATGTCACCCAGGATTTGCTGGAGGGTATCTGGATTATTGGTTTGCAGCTGGTCATTCACATCATCGGAGGGGTCCAGAACAGGCAGCTGGCCAGGAGGTATGGTGTCATCCTCTGCATCGGAATAGAGGTAAGTTAATGTAGAGCTCTGCTAGACGTTGACATGAGTGATCAGCATAACAATCAAGGTTTCCAAGGGAGCACTTTAAAGGCCTCATTTCCAAGGCCCTAACAGCACACTGCGCAACTGGACTGTTATTGAATTTGATGCTCCACTGGCACAGTGTGCAGGCCCATAATTTAGAAGGCCCCACCATGCAAACTTTTGTACCTTGTCATGGCCCTTTAATTGTATACCTCTTTCATGCATTACACTACATAAAAGGTGGGTTCCATGGCTTTTGCTTTTGGTGTTTCCCTGCAACACCCATGGAATCCAAAGGAATGTGACACATTCCTAGATTTAGAATTCTGGAAATGTGTCAGATTCTTACACAAAGTCAGGGGTAGCATTGAATTGATGCAACAGAGAGATTTTACATTTTAGTCCCCAGTTTTTACTAACTCAATGTGTGCTGCATTGTGCAGCACACTTTGAAAGTAGAAGACGACATTCATGATTGTTCAATTACAAGAAATTGTCCCTTTCAGCACATGAGCAATCATCCCTGCAAAGCAGGCACCCCTACACCATGGTGCAAGGGTGCCTGCGTTGGCACTAGGAAGCAGTGAGTACACTATCACAAAGGAAAGTACAGGTATATGTTACATTTTGGTAAATACAACCCAACACTTTTAAAATGATGCAGTGCAGCACAGCAAGATGTCTTGCAGCACAATGTTGCATCATTCCTTCCTACATGGGTCCCTGAGTTGGACAGTGATATGTAGTACATCTGTAAGGCAATGGTATTGATGCACTGTTTCCTAAGATTTACATTACAAATGTATTATTCTCACAGGCATTTTGTCCCTGCTCTGAGGGGATGGGCTCTGTCCTACTGTGTATTTTAGCTCACTTACATTCTCCCCATTACATCCTAACGTGAGTTGTTTATCTGCAGAGTGTTACACTTCTTATGACTCAGTCCCACACCATTGTATGTGTTCAGCCCTCCTCAGATTACCCACTTTTGAGTACTGGTACACAGGTAAGTGGCACACAGTGATCCTATCCAACTCATACATTCATTCTCACATGCCTATGACACATCAATCATGCATGTCCATATCCAGCGGAACTACATGTTCTTTTATTATAGACAGTGATTGTTGGGGCCTCACCCCACATTGTAGTGGTGTTGTGATTGGTGGCAAGTCCCTAGATCTGAATCCCACGTGAGTGGGCCCATCTCTTCAGCCTACGTTCCTCCATGGGTTCCATGATTTGTGGTGGTTAGGTGTTTCTTCATATCCTTTTGTCGAATCCCTGTTTACCATCCTCCAAACTGTATATGTGGCACCAGGAGACATTGTTGTATCATACTCCTACCTGGCATGTGCCATATGCTCCCCCTGGTCCACACAACATATAAGTTGTGGTCCCCCAGTGGTTTGTTCTCTGCCGTCCCTCCCCAGGTGTGCCAGGTGTGCCACAAATGTTTTCCAGCCAAACCCATGTGTTTATGTGTAGGTACAATGTAGGTACATATCCATTTGTGCCTCCCCAGTATGTATAGACTCCCATTCAAACCAAATGTTATTTTGCCATGAGGGGTCAACACCTACCATGCAGAGCAGTAGCATAAACAGTGTCCGACCATGCGCACACATAATCATTAGCTTGTACACACATGATCCAGTCCTGTACATTTTTCACATCACCCACCCTCGAATTGATAATTTGTGATAAGCTCCTGTGGTCCCTTCCATGGCAGCTGACACCTGTGTGCACTCCCCTGCTGCCATATCAGCTGGGTGCAATTAGTTTCATGCAGGGTACAATAGATATATCTCTTGCCATGTCCCTATGTATATATGCCTCCCATCATTCATACCTGACCTCTCTCAGATGAGTTGTTTGTCCTGTGACACAACCATTCCATTCAGGGGATTTACAGCCTACATTAGTGTGCATAGGCCCAAGTGAGACCAAGTAGCTACATGGTGCAAGGATGCCTGAATTGGAGCTAGGCAGCAGTTTGTGTGCCATCACTGAGGAAAGTACAGAGATGCCTTGAATATCAGTGCATACAATGCATCCCTGCACTTTCTACATCACACGGTACAGCACAGCAAGCTGGCGGGCTGAGCTCCACTGCATCATTTCCTTATACGTGAGGCACAAAGGGCCTCATTTATGTGACCCGTGGCGCAGGGCGGTGCAGCAAATACTTTGCTGCACCACCCTGCACCCCCAGGAATAGGCAGAAATGTGCTATATCTACAACATATGGCACATTTCTGTCCTCTACCCCTGCGCTGGTTATAAATTGCTGCCCAGTGCCAATGCAGGTACCCTTGCACCATGGTGCAGAGATCGCTGCACTGCGGGATGATTGTTTTGTGCGAGAATGGGTTCCTTCCTGCACAAAAACAAACACAAGTGGTGTTTTCCTCTTTCTACCTATTTATATGTGTGCTGTGTTCTGCAGCACACATAGAAATAGGAAACATAAGGGGAGAAATAAAGATATTTCTTCCCATTGCATCATTCTTACGCCACCCCTGGGGTGGCGAAGAAATCTGATGGATTCCCAGCCCCGTAAATCTGTGAATGCATCAGATTCCTTTGAGTTCCATGAGTGTGTGTGGGAACACTCCAAGCAATACCCATGGAATGCCCCTCTAATGCAGTGTTATGCATGAAAGGTGCCTATATTTACAAGGCCATGAAAACCCACGCAAGATGGCTTTGCATGCCTCGTAAAATTGGGCTGGCCACCACACCCCCAGACCATTGATAAAAATTATGTTCTGGTGCTGCATTGTACCACTAGTGCCTCGAAAATGAGGTCCAAGGTGATGTAAACATGGATTGATGCTGTACTTCACACAATGAAGGAAATGAGGTAATGGTTCTAGCCTGGAATGTGCTAATTGTGGGAGGTCAGTGTACATTACATCTCTTTGCTGTTTAACCAGAAGTGTGCCAGCATACCACCCTATAGCCTGCAGACAGTGCATGTGGGCACTGGGATGTGGGTGCCTCCCCCTTTTGACATTGCATAGTTACCACATTGTCCCAACTGCGACTTACCCTGTGGTTGTTGTAGTTTGTCATATGCTGCACTGTTGTGTCCTTGGACTCCTGTCACCAACTCCACAGGGATGACAGCTGCCACCATCTCCTCCAAGTCATCTAGCTCCTCCTGAGGAGCTGGGCTACCACTTCCAGCCTACAATGCTGCCTTGTGGTTGCTGACCAGTTTCTCCTTTGTTCTGTGTTTGCAATCGTGCCAGCACTTCTTACTGTCGATGACTGCCCTCTTCACCTCTACCACATTGTTTACTTGGTCCATTATAGTCTGCCATATGGCCTCTTTCTTCTCTAACAGCAATTTTGAGGTGGCGAAGAGCTGTTGTTGATGCTCAGTCACCGCAGTAATAAAGAGGTTGTTCTCCTCACCAAATCTGTACTTCCTTTTCCCCTTCTCCTGGGAGTCTGTCTGGACATCCTGGCTGGCACTAGGGTTGTTTGGGTTGTCTGGGGGCTCTGGTCTCCAGGGGTCTCCATTTCTGCTTCTGCAGTGTTTCCTGTTTTTTTTTTTTTTTTGCAAAGCGGCGTTTTGTTGCTGTTTTTCTGATGGTTTTAGGTGCAAAGGGGATGCTAGGCTGGCTAGCAACAGATTGTGTGCTGCTAATCAGGTGAATGTCACTTTTGCACACTAGCGAGTATTTTTCGGTGACGCGGCACACAGGCTAGCCTCATTTCTTTTACACTGCCCCGATCCTAATGGAACATAGCACAGTTTTGAAAATCAGCCTAAGCATGGCATCAGGATCTGTTATTACATCGAGTTAAAAATGCTGATGCTGTGCTGTGGCAGCGGTGCATAATTTTTTGTAAATAAGGCCCTAAAGTTTTTATGAGAAAATGTCATTTGCAGGGTGTGTTCTTGGGGTTTAAGTAACATGCTCTATTATAGAATGTCTAAATTAAGAAGGGGTTTGACCACATTGGCACCAAGGAGACAGGGGGGATATTATTTCACCATTCACCTATATCTGTAAATTAACATATTTTCAATTTAAGGACTGACAATCACTGTTCCCTTGCTGTAATTTCTCATCCACATCCAAAAGTCGTGCTAATAATTGCACATTGTGCAAAGTGGTAGAATTTCTATGACAATTTTTAATTGTGTGCAAGATATAAGAAAATAAAGAATGTGTAGCATGGTAGGCTCTCTAAGATCTTTGCGAAAGCGTGCCCCTAAAAAATATTGTAATTAACCTAAGAGATGGGATTTATCAACATGTTTAAATAGAAGACTCATGAGAGGAAAGGTTAAACCTTTATGCTAATTTAGAAGATACGTTCATATTGGAAGGGATATCTGATATGTTAAGGCAGTTCCGTATGAGGTATATTTCTTTAACAAAGACTCAGATGTAAATGATCCAGGGATGGCATTTATCTAAAAAAACACAATATGAAAGTGTGAGAGTGGTCTATTGAATGACACAGCTCTTGCCGCCATAGTCACTTGACTGCTACCTGCATCACTTACGGTGGGATTCATCCCACAGGGTACACTTTACCGCCAGAGGTGGGGCTTTTGCTGGACTGTCACAGGTAAGTAAATATTTATGCAAGTTAG
Organism: Pleurodeles waltl; assembly: GCF_031143425.1. Classification (NCBI taxonomy): domain Eukaryota; kingdom Metazoa; phylum Chordata; class Amphibia; order Caudata; family Salamandridae; genus Pleurodeles; species Pleurodeles waltl. The sequence goes on along the minus strand of NC_090444.1, from coordinate 1,279,440,194 downwards.
TAGGCAGAATACTCATTTAATGCTTTTTTTTTGCTTCTTTAATTATTTCTCTTTAAACTATTCTATACTCTTGGTGCACATCTTTAGGATGTTCCTTTCTTTTCCTCCTTTCATGTCCGTCATATATTTTCTCTTTCTCTTTCAGGTTGAGGTATACCAGGGCTCCGCAAGGTGGTCCATGCCAGGAGAAAGAAAAGAGTAAGAAGCCTTTTATTAGGTAAGTATAGGGGAAACTTGTTTCTGTTTTTTTCTCTTTAAGACTGTTTCTTCTTCTAACGGTTTTCTTTTACCCTTTTCTGTGCCTTTTTAGTGAGTAGGGCCCTTTCCTTTCTGTTAGTAATATGTTGCACTGTCTAATCTGTGCTCCCTTTGATTTTTTCTTTCTTTTAATTACTTTTTCTTGTCAAATATTTCATCACCCGCTTGTTTTCTTTTTCTTTTTATTTTGTGCTCTTGAATGTACAAGTGTCTATGTAGTGCCAAGATTCTGTTATTCCCCTTTCCGCGATCCTCTATTCCCTTCCCACTACTAATTACATTCCCTTCCCCTGCCCCGTTCACAAACCTGGTTGAGCTATGCTCCTCCTGGAACGTTGATGGCTTCTGTAGATATCGCTCCCCCTCTCTGTCTCAGGCGGCTTTCTCCTCGGAGTTCTATGACATCCGTCCTCTACTCTTTCCTCCTTGGGTTTGCCGTCCTGCGTCTCCTCTCTGGTTACCACGCTGTGGCTTCCTTCTTCTTGCTGACTCTCGCACGTCCTCCTCCTTGTCCATTTTGCCTCCTCCTGGCTTCTTCCTGGGTTTTCTGTCTCCTCCCACCACGCTCCGAGGCCGGCATGATGTATTGTCTGTAACTCCTCTCCTGAGTCCTGAGTAGTGCCCCAGGGGTATGGGAGTTCCACCCCTGTTCCTTGTGCCCTGTCACATTCGCTACCCCTTGCGAGTGGCTGTTGGAGCCACTAATCGGTCGGGTATCAATGCAGAAAGTCAGCATTGGAAAGTAAGGATCCTGGGGAATGTTTCACCTGAAACATAAAAGGTTGTAACTATAAGAACCACCGTAGTACTCAGGCATTTGGGTCCTTATGTTTTGCCAGGTCAGCGGAGCGTGGTCAGTGAGGAGCGTATACAACCTCCCTAAGTAATATTGAAGTGATTCGATGGCCCATTTTATAGCAAGACATTCCTTCTCGACCGTAGGGTAATATTTTTCTCTAGGTAGAAGCTTCCTAATGATGTATACTGTTGGATGGTACTGCACATCTTCTCCTTCCTGCGATAACACCGCTCCCATTCCCTGATCTGAAGTATCAGTTTGTAACTGAAAAGGCTTTTGAAAGTCAGGACAGTGTAAGATTGGTTCGGTGGTTACTAGAGATTTAAGATAGAGAAACCGTTGATATTCTAGCTCAGACAATTGGGTTATATGGTGTGGTTGTCACTTGTCCAGTAAAGCATTGAGAGGAGCGGCTATGTCAGAAAAATGTGGAATGAATCACCTTTAATAACAAACCATACCCAGGAAAGCCCTTACATCTTTCTTATTCTTTGGGATGGGAATCTGTGTGATGGCCTCCTTTTCTCTACCTGTGGTTTGATTGTTCGATTCTCTATCCATTCTCTATCACATAACCAAGGTAATTAATTGAATTTCTAGATTTATGTTACACTTCTCCGGGTTAGCTGTTAGTCCGGCTTTTTGGAGGGCATGAAGTATCTCTGAAAAGTGTTCTAAATGTTTCTCCCAGGTGGTACTGTATACCACAATATCATCTAGGTATGCCGCTGCATACTTCTGATGAGGGTATAACACGATATCTATTAATCTCTGAAAGGTAGCTGGTGCCCCATGTAACCCAAAGGGTAAAACCGTGAATTGATATAACACTGAGGGGGTTGAAAACGCAGTTTTTTTCCTGTTGGATTAATGTAGCAGGATCTGCCAATAGCCTTTTGTTAAATCCAATGTAGTGAGGTATTTTGCTTCTCCTAGTCGCTCTATCAGATCATCTATGCGTGGCATGGGATAGGTGTCAAAGTGTGATAAGGAATAGAGTTGTCAAAAGTCGATACAGAAACAAATAGAACCATTGGGTTTGGGAACCAATACTACAGGAGAACACCAGGGACTGGAGGAAGGTTCAATAATGTCTGCTTTTATCATTTCCATCACTTCTTTCTCTACTACTTGCCTTCTAGCTTCAGGTATGCAGTATGATCTTTGTCAGGATACTCTTCCATGTATGGTGCTTATGTGGTGTTTTATGAGGTGAGTTCTACCAGGTGTTCTATAAAATACCCTGTTGTGGCTCACTACTATCTTCTATATTTGATGACATTGGGATGTGGTTTGTTTAGTATCATAATGAGGCTCTACCACTGGATTGGACTCGGGAGAAGTAGGGAATACAGGAATCTCTGAATCTTGATTTGTAATAATATAGAGATTCAAGTCACTGTCATCATTCTCATACCACGTTTTCAACAAGTTAATATGATAAATTTGACTTTTATTGGACCCTGTGGATATTTCCATCCTGTATGTTACAGGAGTTACTTTTTCTAGGACAGTATAGGATCCCTTCCATCGGGCTAACAATTTGTTCTTGGTCGTAGGTAGGAGTATTAATATTTTTTGACCTATGGTTAGTTCATGTGTCTTGTTCCAGTATCATATTGGGTCTTTTGTCTCTTTTGGGTCTCCCTTAGTTGGGTGTGTATGTCCTCCCACACAGATTGTAATGTTTCTTTTAAATCCCTAGTGTAGGTGAGAATGTCTCTTGACTCCTCCTCCGTTTCTTGCCACTGTTTAGCCGTCATGCCTAAAATAGTCCTAGGTTGTCTTCCGAAGAGAAGTTCAAAAGGACTATGTCCAGTGGAAGACTGCATATGTGTACGTATAGCATACAACACTAAGGGCAGTTTTTGTATCCCAGTCTCTACTGGTACATTTTATGGTTTTCCTTAAGAAGTTCTTGATTGTTTTGTTGTAGCGCTCTACGCGGCCATCTGTTTGTGGATGGCATACTGACGTCTGTATTTGCTGGACACCCAGATTTGACATATATCAGTCATTAAACGAGACATGAAAGGCATTCCCTGATCTGTCAGAAGTTCCTTAGGAAACCCGACACGGGAAAAAAAGTCTATCATGGCTTGAGCCACACTTTTAGTTGTCATGCTAGATAAAGGTATGGCTTCAGGATATCTAGTCACGTAATCAACTAGGACTAAGATATATTGGTGGCCTTTAGATGATGCCGCTAAAGGGCCCACCAAGTCCATACCTACCCGCGTGAACGGTGTTTCTATAATAGGTAAAGGAAGGAGGGGAACCTTGGGTTCTAAGGAGGGATTAATCAATTGACATTTTGGACATTGTTGGTAATGTTTCCGAATGTCCCCATATATACCTGACCAATAAAAACGTCTTGTTATGTATTCTTCAGTCTTTTCCCTTCCCCATCTCCCCATGTGCTAAGTGTAGTATCTGATCTTGGTAACCTTTAGGAACTAGCAACTGTGCTTTTTCGTTTCCTTGCTGGGTGACCACTAAATATAGCAAATCATTTCTGATGTTGAAATAAGGACCTACCGTAAGATTAATGTTGGTGAGGGCATTATGCCAGGCCTGTTTAAGGGTAGGGTCATCTCATTGGGACTGTCAGAAATCACCTGCGATAGATAATACATTCTTCATTGGATTAGTGTTGCTTCCTTCTTTGTCACTATTTTCCCTGCTATATTTTTTTTTCTGGTTTCGCTTCTGGGTCTTGGTCAGTCTTTCCCTGTGTATATTCTTTTCTATTTCTACTTTGGAAAAAGGTGCTTCGGCCCACCAGGACTCTGTCAGGTTAGTATGTTTTAGGCTGTCTAATAGCTCCTGAAATGCCACGTAATCAGTTCCTATAATGAGTTCCTCCACTAGATCTGGGATGACTCCTACAACAACTTTCTCTTCTTTGCCCGCCACTTCACCTGTATGACAGCCACTGGATAGGTTTTATTCTCACCATGTACACATGTGATGAGTACAAACTCCCCTTCAACCACTGCTCTGGGCGAACGTGGTTTTGGTTTATGACACTTTGACTACAGTCCGAGTCTACCAAGGTCCATCTTACTTATTGGTTTACTAGTAGACATGTGGTATACCGAGTAGTGGTATTACCCAACCACAAAACTCTTCCTTTGGCCATCCCTATCTCCATGGGTTATACCTGGTTCCGTTTCTGTGGACTATATCGTGCAATATGGCCCCACGCCGCACAGTGATAACATTAGGGGTTAGACATGGGCTCTTTGAGTGGTGGTCGATAAGGAGGGTTTTTTCCACATTTATTCCAGTTAGAGGTTTTATAGCGAAGGGCTGATGAAATGGTTTAGTAATGGGGGAATTTGTTCTGGTAACACTACCCCTAAAGTCTGGGGCCCTGTGATCAGCAAAGGCTAGTTCAATAGCAAAGGAGTTGTCCAAGCCGGGATGTTGTCTGATCCAATTCTGAGTGTTTGTAGGTAGGGCTTTTAAGTACTGTTCAAGTACTATGGCTTGGAACAGCTCTTCTTTGGTGGTTTCTGTAGGAGACAACCATTTACAAGCTTCATGTTGAACCCGATAATAAAGAGTTCATCGATTCCCGGGACTCATCTACTTAGTGCATTGAAATCGCATCCTGTAGCTTTCCTGGTCTGATCCCACCCATTCTAGGACAGTCTTTTTAATGTCTACATAGGGGGTTATCCTGCCCGGGTTTACCACTTGATAGGCTGCCTGTAGAGGACCAGTAAGTAAAGGGGCAACAGACTGACCCCAGCACTCTTGTGGCCAGTTAGCCAAACTCTCTACCCTCTCAAGGTTTGTAAAAAAATGCATCAGGGTCATCATCCTCCTGATACTTCTGTAATACTGTGCTAGGGACAGTAGGGTGAACTCTAGTGGTTGCGATTGTCTCCGTGAGTTTCCCTAGTGCGGTTTCGTGTATTGTTGGCTATGATTGTATCCTTGCTTTGAAGTGTTGTCTGTAGAGCATCGCAATCTTCTCTGGCCTCTTTTCTCTGTTCCTCCCAGACTAGTTGTAAGTGTCTCTGGCCTTCTGCCAATTGGCCTATCATGTCTGCCAGACTTGGCTTCTTCTCCATTTTACTTTCCTGTCTGGCATGATGGTCCTAATCCAACTTCTGAAACCACTGTGACAGGTAAGTAAATATTTACGCAAGTCAGTAGGCAGAACACTCATTTAAGGCTTTTTTTTTTGTTTCTTTAATTATTTTACTTTAAACTATTCTCTACTCTTGGTGCAAGTCTTTGGATGTTTCTTTCTTTTCCTCCTTTCAAGTCCGTTATATATCTTCTCTTTCTCTTTCAGGTTGAGGTATTCCAGGGCTCCACAAGATCGTCCATGCCAGGAGAGGGAGAGTGAAAAGAGTAAGAAGCCTTTTAATAGGTAAATATAGGAGAAACGTGTTTCTGTTTTTTTTTTTCTTTAAGACTATTTCTTCTTCTTACGGTTTTTCTTTACCCTTTTCTGTGCCTTTTTAGTGAGTAGTGCCCTGGTTAATTCCTAGGTTTGCTTCCTTTCCTTTCCTTTCTGTTAGTAATATGTTGTGCTGTCTAATCTGTGTTCCCTTTGTTTTTTTTTCTTCTTTTAATTACTTTTTCTTTTCAAATATTTTATCACCTGCTTCCCGTCACGTTGTGCGCTTGATTTCTTTTTTTATTTTGTGCTGTTGAATGTACAAGTGTCTATGTAGTACCAATACCGTTCTTTCCCTTTCTGCGATCTTCTATTCCTTTCCCACTACTAATTACATTCCCTTACCCTGCCCCGTTCACATACCTTTTTTAGCCACGCTCCTCCTGGAATGTGGCTGGCTTCTGGATATATCGCTCTCCCTCTCGGTCTTCTCGAGGCGGTTTTCTCCTCGGAGCTCTATGACGTTCGTCCTCTATTCTTTCCTCCTTGGGTTCGCCGTCCTGCGTCTCCTCTCCGGTTACCATGCTCTGGGTTCCTTCTTCTTGCTGACTCTCGCGCGTCCTCCTCCTCGTCCTTTCTGCCTCTTCCTGGCTTCTTTCAGGTTTTTCTGTCTCCTCCCACCCGCTCCGAGGCCGTTATTACATATTGTGTGTAACTCCTCTCCGGAGTCCTGAGTAGTGCCCAAGGAGTACGGGAGGTCCACCCCCGTTCTTTGTGCCGTGTCACATGTACATCCCGCTAAAAAGCACTCTTAGCCCCCTGTTGGTAAAATATTGGGAATACTGCCTCCAGAGTAGAGTGTAAAGTCAATCTAGCCTAGATAAAAGGAAGGATAGGTCATGCATTTGAACTATGCAACAGCCGAGTTAACAGTCTTTTACCATCCAAGTCCTCTATCACAAACTTCGGGTAATCGGGTAATCACATCAGAATAAGAGCAGGTAGAAGAAATTATTGGCACAGTGCTGATGCAGGATCAAAAACGCCCTTTAGATCCTGAGGTGGTTATCATTAATAAGCATCCATCACCCCCAACTGTCCTTCTGGATAGCATAGAGCAGTGCTCCACACGGTAGGGGAGTGTTCTCTTACCTATTAAGAGCAGAAATAGCGTGGTGGTGTGACAGGCAGACAAGACAGGCAATATTGTCATTTGGCCTTAGGAGATGTATACAGAAGAAGGACTTCCAAATTTGAATGATACCAGTTGTTTTTGTAAAATTCGACATGGTGAAGTTAAACGAGTCAATACAGTGTATTGGGCAGAGCTGGCAGGATGGAGGGGGTTTGGTATGATCACTCAAGAGGAATATCATTTTTTTAGGACTGATTTTCCTGTGTTACCAATCGTTTATCTTAGAGGAGGAGACAGAGGGGGTGCTCAGCAATACAGGGAGCCGATGCAGAAGCAGCCAGCACCCGCAGAAGCACCTGAACAGGCACTTAGAAGATCTGAGGACGACGGTCGACTCAGAACAACAAAAAAGGGTCCCACGACGTCAGAGTCCAACTCAGCGAGTTGGGCAATGCAGGACGGAGTGCTGGGGATCAGGGCTAGGCTGTGCACAAAGGAAGTCTTCAAAAGTGCACAGAAGCCCGAGCAGCTGCAGTTCACCAGTACACAGGATTACTGTCTGGCGTGGGGAGGCAAGGACTTACCTCCACCAAATTTGGACAGAAGAGCCACTGGACTGTCGGGGACACTTGGACCCAACTCCTGTGTTCCAGGGACCATGCTCGTCAGGATGACTTGGGACCCAGAGGACCGGTGATGCAGATGTTTGGTGCCTGCGTTAGCAGGGGGAAGATTCCGTCGACCCACAGGAGATTTCTTCTTGGCTTCCAGTGCAGGGTGAAGGCAGACAGCCCTCAGAGCATGCACCACCAGGAAACAGTCAAGAAAGCCGGCAGGATGAGGCACTACAATGTTGCTGGTAGTCTTCTTGCTACTTTGTTCCGGTTATGCAGGCTTCCTGGAGCAGTCAGCGGTCGATCCTTGGCAGAAGTCGAAGAGAGAAGTGCAGAGCAACTCTAGTGAGCTCTTGCATTCGTTGTCTGGTGAGATTTCCACAGGAGAGACCCTAAATTGCCCTCAGAGGAGGATTGGCTACAGAGAAAGGTAAGCACCTATCAGGACGGGTTTCTGACGTCACCTGCTGGCACTGGCCACTCAGAGCTATCCATTGTGCCCTCACACCTCTGCATTCAAGATGGCAGAGGTCGTCTTGGACACACTGGAGGAGCTCTGGGCACCTCCCCTGGGAGGTGCTGGTCAGGGGAGTGGTCACTCCCCTTTCCTTTGTCCAGTTTCGCGCCAGAGCAGGGCTGGGGGGATCCCTGAACCGGTGTAGACTGGCTTATGCAAGGAGGGCACCATCTGTGCCTTTCAAAGCATTTCCAGGGGCCAGGAGAGGCTACCCCTCTCATGCCCTTCACACCTATTTCCAAAGGGAGAGGGTGTAACACACTCTCTCAGAGGAAATCCTTTGATCTACCATCCTGGGACTGGGCTGCCCAAGCCCCAGGGGGGCAGAAACCTGTCTGAGGGTTGGCAGCAGCGGTAGCTGCAGAGGAGACCCCAGAAAGCTAGTTTGGCAGTACCCGGGCTCTATGTTGGAGACCCGGGGATGCATGGAATTGTCACATGGAACATGGCCATGTTGGGAGCTACCATGGTGACGCTACACATAGGTATTGACCTATATGTAGTGCACACGTGTAATGGTGTCCCCGCACTCACAAAGTCCGGGGGAAATTGCCCTGAACAATGTTGGGGCACCTTGGCTAGTGCCAGGGTGCCTTCACACTAAGTAACTTTGCACCTAACCTTCACTAAGTATGGGTTACACATATAGGTGACTTATAAGTTACTTAAGTGCAGTTAAAAATGGCTGTGAAATAACGTGGACGTTATTTCACTCAGGCTGCAGTGGCAGTCCTGTGTAAGAATTGTCTAAGCTCCCTATGGGTGGCAAAAGAAATGCTACAGCCCATAGGGATCTCCTGGAACCCCAATACTCTGGGTACCTGGGTACCATATATGAGGGAATTATAAGGGTGTTCCAGTATGCCAATCAGAATTGGTAAAATTAGTAACTAGCCTGCAGTGACAATTTGAAAAGCAGAGAGCATAAACACTGAGGTTCTGGTTAGCAGAGCCTCAGTGATACAGTTAGGCACCACATAGGGAAGACATACAGGGCATACTTTATGAGCACTGGGGTCCTGGCTAGCAGGATCCCAGTGACACATAGACAAAAACAAACATACATACAGTAAAAATGGGGGTAACATGCCAGGCAAGATGGTACTTTCCTACAGAGGGCTCCACAGTACTTTCTTGGCACTAGGCCAATGTCCTTGTATAAACACACTCAGATGCTGATAACCATTGCGTGCTGGTGCTTTGAAAATAATTTCTTCTTATTTGGCAAGGATGTGTCAAACAGCTGAGAGGGACAAGGATGGGTACCTGTATCCATCTATGATAATTTGGATATGGACTTGTGGGAGGAGCAGGTGCTAGCTCTAAAGTTCGACAGAAGTGCTCTGAGAATATCATACTACGGACAAGTTTCATGAGGGAGATTTGAGCTATTTTGTGCTGGGTACAGTTCCCAGAAGAGTACGAGGGGGTGACAGGGAACCACAGTTAAGAAGATTGGAATCACGTTATAATCTTATACTTGACACTAAAGCCCTGAGGGTTTAAATGTGGAAGAAGGGCTTCACGTGCATTTGTAAAGATGTGATAGTATTGGATTTTCTTCTTTTTTTCCTTCTGACAGCCATTTTTTTTAAACATAATGACACTCAGTGATCAATATAGGGTGTCAGTTGTTTTGTTATTGGACGGGTCCAACTCTGGCCTTGATTTGTTGTTTTTGTCACTTGTATTGTCCTTTATAAAAAAAATAGGTTCTGGCACTAGGATTTAGTAGTACATGTCACAATGTATTTGATATAATTTGTGGAGTGGCAGATATGGAATGGTTCTAACATTGATGGACTAGTATTGTTCAAACAAAATTACCACTTGGGTTGAAAGTCATTTGGTTTTGTTCCTTTCAATATATTTTATATTGCTTTTTAATTTGCTTTATGTATAGCAAAGATTAATTGAAATAATTTTGAGACTATTTACACTGTTTTACAAGACATGATATGCACTAACACTGAGAAATCCAACCAGCACTATTGAAGAGGGGTTGGTTTTAGAAGAGGTGTACTGTGGTTTTAGTTTTGTCTGTGAGCATTTTGTTCATGTTTATGAGTCAGGCATGACTTCATCAGAGTGAGACTTGTATAGAAGAAATGAATTTGCCTTGGTGATCACGGATGATTTTGAGAAAGACCACTTGGAAGGTTGAAACGCATTAATTGAATTCTTGATTTATGTACCAACAACAAAATTCAGTGGCATTGTGAACCTGAGCGTGTCGGTGCTCATTTCTGCATGGTCAGTGCAGGGGCCCGCATTCACAGCCCCATCGAACATTTCACTGCCTGAATTACGGGCAGTGAAATGCGTGACAGGTACTGTCGCACCCGACGCACTACACCATTGCTGCCAGCTCAATTATGAACCAGTGTCAATGTTGTGTTGAGTATTCCACTGGGCCAGCGAGCAAAAATGCTGTTTTCACCCGCTGGCCCAGTATAATACTCCTAATATGACGGGCAAAAGACCTCCAGGGCTGGCAGTCTTTTGCCTGCAGTGGCTTCGGTGGTCCTAGAAAAGGACCGCCGGAGTTGCAATGAGGCCCAAAGTTCGGTTTCACGTTGGGTCTTGAATCATTTTATATTGCTTGCAGGTAAAATGTATAAACTATAAAAAGCTGTGCTCCAAGCATACAAAGTCATAGGCCTTATAGTTTGAAGCAATCCCTGCCTTTAGTAGGATGGAGATGCCCACTGCTTGCCTCTCTCCATTACAAGGATTGAACCGTGCATAAACGCCAAATTAAAATCAGGGTCCTTCCTGCTTAACCTATTGGTTAGCCCCTCTACATTTAGCAAATTAGATTCAGCAATATTACAGAACAACAGGACAGCCTATAAAATCACCAGTGGCATTGTTAAGAAAGGCTGACCATGCATTTGATACTTTGAACGTGTTATACCTTTGTCTTACCATATGGCCAGGCTAACAGTGCACTTTGTGTGACAAAATACATTAAAACCATTTCTTCTATTAATGCCATTTTAAGAATGCTCTCAGTGTAGGAGAAAGAGTTGTTATAGATAAATTTACGAGATCAAAGAAGACTCATATAAATTGATAAGGAACAATAAAAAAAAAACAATGAGAAGCAGAGAAATGGGGAATTCAGTCTCATATGTATTCATATTTCAGCTTGCTTATTCTCTACTTGTTGTATAGGGATTCCATCAAGCTCCTTTATCAGTGATTCTACACTAGAGAAGGCAAATACCATTAAGGACCCTCTATATAGCACTACCTGGTTAGCTGCCATACAGGGAAAAATGTATTCATACATAAGGACTCTGCAAGCTCCTTTTCTGTGTCAGCGAATGCTAACTGGTGTTATTACAGACATCAGCATTGACATTAGAGGTCATTTTGATGCTGATAACCGATGTTGATTTGTAGTGCTGGGAACTAAGTACATTCACATCAGTGTATACTATGGTTTATTCAGGGCAATGTCCATTCCTAACGTCCCACAAATATCATGTCTTTGCTGTCTGCCTCTGCAACCTGGGATCCTCATGCCACCTATGAGTGACAGTTCCTTACATTATCCAATAATGCTAACTACTCACACTGTAAACCAGTGACACCTACTTATAACCCCCACCAGTGCTCACTGTTCAGACTTCCTTCCATAAGAGGTTATTCAACTGGTTCATCTCTGCCATCGTTTCATGCTGCCCCTTGGAGTGGCTTCTTCCACTGCCTATCTGATCCCACTCCATATTTCTCGCAAATACAAATTATTCACACTGCCTATCAGTGTTGACTTCTCCCATTGCCATCAGTACAAGATACTGACACTACTAACTACTTCCAGTTTTATTTTTGCTATGCACCACGAAAGCTGCTTCACCTAACAAACTATACCGTCTGCTCAGTCTGCCCACACTTTCAATCAAGACAAACTCTTGACACTTCAAACAACTGCAAACTTGTTAAGTGCAACAGCTACTCACAATGTCCATCAGAGTCAGCGCCTCACACTTCTCCCATATTCACTCTTAATACTAGGTTATTCACGTGCATAGCATGTGTCGATCAAAGTATTGTTTTACAAATTATTTAGTAACTGATACACTATATCCCATTCACAATAGTATGATCTCTTTAGAATATAATGGGATCGCAATACAGTGGACGAGATATTCGTCACTAACGTGACGGAGTATTCCCCTCCACCAAGATCTAAATCAGGCTCTAAATGATTAGAAATGACTATGTAGTCAAACACGAATCATTTGAAAACATTTATAAAGATAGAGACAAATATCAAATAACTATGAATTGGCATACATCTGCACAATGTGAGCGGTGAATACAGGGTACTGGTGAAAAACAAATACCGCCCAGAATGTGATCAACATAAAGGAAGGCCACAAGCTGTATACACCATAATTACAGACTGTATAATGCTTTGCTGTCCACTTATTTCAGTTTGTTCACTCTGTATTAGAATAAAGTCCAAATATCTTTGTAGCTGTTAATGTCTGTGGTATTTAAACCCATGCACTTTTTTAAAGGACCATCAACAGGATGAAGAAATTTTACTGAGCACAGGTTGTGCCTATGTAATTTGGTCTCAATAACAGTGTAAGGAATATGAGAAACCCAAAGTGAAAATATGTAGCACCTCACAAGTGAGGTGGAGACCTTTGGGACATAGCACTGAAAAGTCTGGTGCTGCAATGCTTGTCAACAATGTCCGCAAGAATGGGAAACCAATTACAGCTTTGACAAATGCAGCACAATGCAAAGGCGTGCTGATAGGAAAATCTTTCGCAGATTAAATCCAAGGAGTGATGGTACTTCGTTACCTCACTACATGTCCCGGCTGGATCCTTGAGTCGAGTGAATGTAGTTCAACGTAAGGGTGCACAGCAACCATTTGACGTGGACTGGGGGAACCTCGAAATAAAATATAAAATAAGAAGGGCGAATCACTCACCAAAAGCATGTTGCAGCAAGTGCCCGGTGTCATACAAAATGTCTTACTTAGTCCAGTCAGTGGCTAATGCTCATGCTTCGAAAAAATGTTAGCTCCTCCCACAGTATTCCAATGTGAGCTCCCCACTTGTCCACTGGTGTAGACTCCTCGCCGTCCAGGAGTGACAGCTCCTAGCACTGACCACAAGTGCCTCCATCTCAAAGTGGCCATCTACGCCATGACACAGCCGCCTACAAATGTGGCTCCTGTGCCTTTACAGGAGGAACCCTCTTAAGGATGAAATAGGCAGTTTTGGCATGCCTTTGATTGAAAGCTTTCAAGTGAAATTCCATTTGACATGATTTCAGTTAACAACAGTCTGAGTTACAAAGGTGTCTAATCTCTAACTAGATGTTGACTTAGCCAAGCTAATGCTTTTTATCTGAAAGTTTGACTGATGTTTTTTTTTCATTTTGAAGAGACTATCACAGCTTTCACAGACTGTCAGTTACTTACTGCATTGACCCTTAAGCCTGTTAGTCTGTGTATAAACTCAAACACAAGTCACAATGCAAAAGCTACCAATATTTGCTTTGAAAATGTCTGTTTCTTTTTTTGCCTTGTACGCTTCTTCTGTTCCAGATTACCTCAGTTTAGTGTATGAATCTATCCCAGCGCATCGTGCACTACTTCTTCCTGGGTTCCCTTGAGTTTGGCTTGAATAACATCTTGCTCTCAATTGTGGTAAGGAGTAGGTTACTTAGTTTCCAGGTATGCAATGCCTGCAGTGCTTCGCCTGTTGTCCCAAGTGCCATCTATACACAGCTACTGTAATGAAGTGGTAATGGAAGGACACATTTTTAAAGTGAGCTGGCTAAATAATGATAAAGGAAAGGTAAATTATGTGGCATGATATGTGTGTAAAGGCAACCTGTTGAAAGCATTCTTTGAAAACCCTGTGGTATGGAATTACATAGAAATATTAGAAAGGAAAACAATGTACACTTAGCACAACTTACTAAAAAGGTTTTGCACTAAGAGTCGTGTTTACATAACACTGATACTTCTCACTCCCAAATCAAATCTGTAAAACATATACATTATTGCTCTCAGCAGCAAATTGTGTGTGTACTTTTTGTTGGAAACTAAGGCCATCCCAATATTTTCTGTAACGTGTGTTTAGCCCTTTGTTCATACTACATGGGCTGTACAAGCAGATCTCTCGATTACATCAGTTGTGATATTTATACTGTCTGGGCAAAATCATCACTTTACAAAAGCCCGAACACAAAATTATACAGGTGGAAAATGGCCAGCAAACTTTTGCAATGTGCCAGGTGCACTGTTGCCCCTCATGCAAATCCATTTTATTAACTTTTGTTCTCTATGAGCTAGACACTGCACATTTGTTACATTCTGCTGCCTATGGTGGGCCATCTGGCAGGTAAAACTAATTCAGATTTACACTGAAAAGGCAACAGCCACAGGGTCACTTCTTTCCAGTGGCCCCTTTTATATGGTACCGTTTGTTGGCAAATGATGCAGAAGTGGTCACGTATAAGCCATCACGGGAGCTCTTTTGATTCCATGAAGAAGCAAAGTATCACAGCAATCCGAATCAGAAATCGAGTGAGCTTCACGCTTCCAGAGTTCTCGTCTGATTTTTATCTGCTCGGAAACTGCTTACCAGTCCTACATCGTATTTTTAATGGTAGATGGCCCTGGAAGTCAGAAGAATGTTTTCAATATAATCTTGAGATGGCCCTGTTACTTCTCAATCACAGCCAACAGCACTGTTGCTTGATTTTGTATTATGTCTACAAAGTCACTGTGGTTCGGAGGGAGCAGTCCTGTGGTCTAAACTGAACAAGTGAAGCTTAAGTAAAATTGGGCATCTTTTATAATTGATCTACTTGAAGGAATGATGGAAATAGGCGAAGCAGTGCTCATTTGCCACATAGTGCCTTTTATAACTCTGTTTATCTGCTCAAATAAATTACTCCTAAATGGCTAAAATCTCTTCCTGTGACTGGGACTGTTTTTGGGCTGAGGACTCTCCCACTATGTAGTATTCTGTCAGGTATCATGTACACATATAAATGATGATAAATGATGAAACTGGTTCATACGACCTGTCTCAAAACAAGTGATTAAAATATAGAAGGATGCTGTGAAGTACCAGATCTCCAAGATTTCCAAGAACCAATAAAGTGCTATTTTACTTTCATTAATCATACCGACCTTGTGGAATGCTGTGACACCATTCCTGATCCCACTGCACACTACAAACATGCTTGCCTTTAAAAAACAGCACTAACCTTTCAACAACATAGAAAAGTTTAACTCTGAAAAACAAATGCACACTGAATGCCTCCGGTATTCCCTTCCAATTGCCATTTGCGCATGCAGTCATTACTCCTCACATTCATGGGTTTTGACCCATTTATCCTCTAACATTTTTAACGGCTAACAAATCAAGCCACAAGGCCCATATTTATACTTTTTGACGCAAAACTGCGCTGACGCAGTTCTGCGTAAAAAATATTACCGCCGGCAAATGCCATTACTGTGCGCTGTGCGGGTGTCAAATGTATACTTTGACGCACGGTGGCGCAAACCACAGGTGTAAGCATTTTTTTTACGCACACCGCAGCGTCATGTCATAAAGGAAAACGACGTTAACGCAACGGAAATTACTGTGAGATGATTTACGACACCACAAACCAGATATGCAGCAAAATTCCCCGCAAACACAGCCATTTCAGCATAGGAGAGCCAAAATGGATTCCAGATGCCTGTACAGACCCCAGGAAGATGACAACAGACCAGGAACCAGCCAGGAGGACCCACACAAGAACCAGGACAGGGAGAAGAAGAAAAGAAAGTGTTGCTTCAGTGCAGAGCAGCAGGAAATCCTGGTAAAAGAGGTGACGGAACACCAGCACCAACTGATTGTCACCTCAAAGTTGACAATCAGTAGGAGAGAGGCAATATGGCAACAAATTGTTGACAAGATTAACAGTGTGGCAGAAGTACGCAGAACAGTCACGAATGCAAGAAATGCTGGCATGACTGCAAGCGCAGGACCAAAGAAAAGATGGCCAGGAATAGGTAGGCACTACTGCAGACTGGAGGTGGGAGTCCAGCACACCAGGAGCCCCTGGACCACATGGAGGAGATGGTCGCAGCCATCATCCCTGAGGAGATTGTCACAGGGATTCAAGGACAGGACAGCACAGACTACCAGAAGACAACGCACATGCAGGGTAAGTCGCATGGGAAACTAAAATGCACTAATGTTAACTGCAACCGGGGGGGGGGAGTACTGACTACACAATGCATGGAAGTCATCATATACATGGAGTGGCATGGGTAAAGGGGTATGGCATGGGGGCATGGCCTGTACAGAGAAAAGCTGGGGCACTCCATAACACAACACCAACAACAGTTCCATGGGGGTATGCTGCCATACCAACGATGTAGCAAAGGTAAAGCCACGCCAGGAGGGAAGGGCACAATGTCAAACTGACATCCCGTCACACGTCAGCCACTATACCCCCTACATTAACTAGGGCCCAATTAACAACCTCTAGCCATACGACAACTGGAATGTAACATTGACAACAGTTGCTACTAGCACCTCCGCTGTGTGTGCAGCTCAAGTAGCCAATGGCAGTAACGTCCCCATGGATGTATGCGTGAAATAGGTGTGGTCCTCTGCTATTGCCCTTCAAAGGTGAAATGTACAGGATATATGTCATTTACAGTGTGTGTGAATGTGACTGTTGTATAATACGCATCACAATTGCTTTGGAAATTTCTGTGTCCTGATTGGTATGTCAGCAATGCTCCATGAGGCTACACTCTTATTCTGATAGTTAGAGATAAAGGTGAGCAAAAATGATTACCCAGACCATGATATGGTGATTATTATCGGTGTTTATTTACATATGTTGATACCGTGGTGATGGTGAGTTGTTTCAAAAGAAATTGTTCACAATATGTTGGCGCCAACGCAATCCAGCAGCTGTGTTTTGTTGCCAACATGTGTAGTACAGCTAGCAGCTTGGTTTCTGTTGGGATAGTGCGGGGTGTCAGCAAGCTGGGTGCCAACTGTGGCTCAATGTTACGCAGCAGCTGCTGAATGGCTTGTCAGTTTAACCTGTACCTCTGGATGATGACATGTTCCCTGAGGCCATGAAGAGTTGTGCTGGTACGGAATATCCTCTCCTGCCTTCTGCGTTGCCTTTGGGGTCCCTGCTGGTGTTGTGGCAGCTGCTGTTGTTGTTGCTGTGCTCTGTGTCTGCGTGCACGGTGGATGAGAAGCACCTCCATGTCTCCCTTTTGCTGCTCTGCTGTTTCTTCTGTGTGTTCTGATTAAATACAGGTGTGTTTGCCCCATTTTAACGCCTGCCCTGACCCAGGCGTTAAGTTTTTACGCAAATCGAGCTGTGTGTCATTTTCTGACTCCGTCTCCCGGCCGTGCGGGATCTTTGCCCGGTAGCATAAATACGACGCACCGGCATTTAAGTCATTTTTTGCATGGGAATGCCTACCTTGCATATGATTAACGCAAGGCGGTATCCCGCATCCAGAAAATGACGCACAAGGCGGGATTTTGTCGTCCGCGGGCTCGGGCGTCAAAGTTTAAATATGGGGCAAGGTTTGCGCCGAATGTGCGTCAAATTTTTGACGCATATTCGGCGCAGACAGAGTATAATTATGCCCCAAAGTCTTTCTGTATGTTTTGAATGCTAAAATAAATTAAAGCCTATATGTATGAAAAGCAAATACTATACAAATAAATAACCACATAGAAAAATATCGTTTTATGGCTTACAATATGTTGCGTACATGGGAGTATATTTGATAGAAAGTGGCGATGATGCACCACTTTTCTTGCGTCTCCCTACCGGCATGCAATGACACCATGGTAGCACCATATTTACAATTTGGAACACTACGGTGGTAGTTAGCACAATAGCATTAGAATTTTTGACACTACTGTGGCACTTTGCTGCACTAGCATCAGAAATGTTGATGCTAGTGCAGCAAAGTGCAAGGAGAACCATAATTTGTATGGGAGCGTCATTTTAATGCCTGCTTTAAGCAGGTGTTAAAAATAACACCAAAAATGGTGCAGTGAAATCTTGTAAATTTCACTTTATCATTTCTGCAGGCTTCCTAGTGCCAGAACACCCCCCTTGCGTACATTATGCCTGGCGCAGGCATAATGTGGTGAAAGGGGTCGCAAAGTGGAGCAATGCATGTATTGCGCCACTTTGTAAATCTGACGTGGCAAAAAGACATCCTTAATGCCACATTAGCATAAAAAAAAATACTGTGATGTGGCACTGGGAGGCGCTAGGGGCTGTAGTGTTGACGGCAGAAGCAGTCAACACTGTAGTGTTGACAACGGAAGCAGTCAACACCACGAGGAGAAACAGGAGAGGGGGTCTGAAGCCCGACCCCTCCGAACGTGGTGCAAGATGGATTGCACCATGACGGGGAGCGGGAGGGTATATAAGGGAGAGCGGGAGCGGGAAAGTTAAGTTAAGCAGAGAGAGCGAATGTACATGCTGAATAAAAGCATTATGAACGCGCATCCCGAGTCACAGCGTGTTCATTGGTAGCCGCGCGAAAGCTGCATAGCGCGACACTACATTTGGCGACGAGGGAGTAAAGATCCCATTGCGACACGACGCCCCACGTTCCAGTTCAAAAAAAAAAAAGAGGTTCGCCGCTGGCTCTCACCGTTGGGGTGTGCCCACATTCGGTGTGGCCCCCATCCATTCTGCAGGGCCGCTGAGGTGAGACACACGGCCGTGTCCACGCAGCATCGCTGCGATCCTGCCCCGACGTCTGCAGGCGGCAGGAGGAGACCGTGCGCCTGAGAGAGGAGACGCCCCTCTGCAGGCTGCCGAGGAGCGAAGACAGCGTGTGTCAGGTGAGAGGCCCCAACATGTCCGAAGTGCCGCTCAACCTCGGAACGCTCCGCTGCGCTGATCTGCATTTTCTAAACACCGCGCACGTGCCTCGTGCACCCCGCAAGCAACACCGAACCTCCAGACGCCCGCTGCGCCACTCTGCAAGACAAACAATAAGAAATTTAAGAAACATAGGGGCAGAGAGAAAAAAAAAAAGAGAGGAAGAAAGTAAAAGAGAAGCAGAACCCAAAAAAATATATATATAAGAAAAAAAAAAAGGAAAAAGTTAAAAGCACTGAAAATTTTACTTTTCTGATTCTATTCACAAACAACACACAGAAAAAATAAAATATATATATAGAAAAAGGAAAATACAAGCAACAATACCGGCACCACCATCCAAGCAGGCATGACTGGCATACCACTCCTAGAACCTTTCACAGTTACAGGTGCGCCCCCCACCCAAGCAGCGAGATGGAAAGTCTGGGTGGAGCGCCTAGAAACGTACTTCGAAGCATT
Organism: Pleurodeles waltl; assembly: GCF_031143425.1. Lineage (NCBI taxonomy): Eukaryota > Metazoa > Chordata > Amphibia > Caudata > Salamandridae > Pleurodeles > Pleurodeles waltl. The sequence goes on along the minus strand of NC_090444.1, from coordinate 1,279,421,132 downwards.
AGGCATACAAGCAGAAAGAAAGAGACCACTCCTTCTCCACATAGGGGGAGCAGATATACACAAAATTTTCAAGTCCGTCACGGAAGCCAGACCTCGCACGTATGACACTCTAAAAGGGGCAATCACAGCACACTTCGAACCGTATGCAAATCCGGACTATGAAAGGTTCCTCCTGCGCCAAGCCCGACAGATAACCGATGAGTCAGTCGATGTCTTTTATACCAGGCTCAGAGAACTAGCGAGCACCTGCACATTACCCGATGAGGAAGACGAGATCAGAGCGCAGTTCATTCATGGGTGCTCATCATCGAAACTTAGAGAACGCATACTGCAGCAGCCAAACATGGCGATGAAAGACATACTCACGCTAGGGCGGTCGCAAGAACTAGCGATGGCTCGCGCAGCACATATGGAACAAGCCCCCACAGCCCAACCAAAGGCCGAAAGAGCAAACGCAGTAACGAGGGAGGCAACACGACACAAAGAAGCGTACAAAGGGAGACCCAAAGGCAGAGTGTGCAAGTGGTGCGGAGGCCCGGCACCACACCCACCGACCTGCCCAGCGTGGGGCAAAATATGCAGTGCGTGTGGGAAACTGAACCATTTTGCGAAAGTGTGCAGATCGACACCAAAACAGCCAACTACGGCCCCCAGGAAAATGGTTAAAATGGTTGAAACTACTTGGGACCCAGACTCAGAAAGCGACACAGACGACGAATCACATGTGGTGCACATCATACACACCATCAAAGGCCGCCGGCTGCCCACATGCCAAGTCACAATTCAAGGTACACAAGTACCAGCGCTGGTGGACACGGGAGCATCATTAAACCTAATGGCCATGAATGTGTATGACACCCTACCCAAGCTATTACCACAGCTAAGACCCACCAATGTCCAGGTGTTTGCCTTCAGGAACAACCGACCCCTAGATTTAGCAGGGACTTTCACCATGGAGATCACTCATGAGGACACCATAAAGCCCACGAAGGTATACGTATCCAAGGATGGCACAGGATTCCTATTAGGCTGCCAAACAGCCCAAGACCTGGAACTGGTACATTTTGCTTTCAGCATTCATGCACATGCGTTACTCCAGCTCACACAAGAGTTCAAGGCTCTTTTTGATGGCATCGGGTGCCTAAGAGGTCCCCCATTACGACTTCATATAGACAAATCGGTCACGCCGACGGCGCTCAGACATCGCCGCGTCGCTTTCCACCTCCGCCCCAAAGTGGAACATGAACTCCACATGCTGGAGCAAGCAGGGATCATCGAAAGGGTCACAGGCCCCACATCGTGGGTATCCCCGATCGTGGTCGCAAAGAAACCAAAACAACCTGATGCAGTCAGGATCTGTGTGGACATGCACATGCCCAATCTAGCAATAAAAAGAGAGCGCCACCTCACTCCAACAATCAACGATATCCTAAGTGAGTTGACAGGGTCCTGCTGGTTCTCTAAGATGGACCCCCGATCAGGGTACCACCAGGTCATGTTACACCCCGAGTCGAGGCCCATCACCACTTTTTCCACACACAACGGCCTGTGGCGCTACAAAAGACTGAACTTCGGCATATCCAGTGCTGCAGAGGTTTTTCAACAGGTCATCAAGGAGGTCCTGCAAGGCCTCCCAGGAGTGCTGAACGTCAGCGACGACATCCTAGTACACGCCCCAACCATCGAAACACACATGAAACGGCTGCGGGCTGTCTTCACGAGACTACAAACAAAAGGCCTGACGCTCCACAAAGACAAGTGTGACTTCCTCAGGGAAGAAATCTGCTTTTTCGGATACCGTTTCTCGAAACACGGAGTCGGACCGGATCCACAAAAGGTCAAGGACATCCAGGACGCCCCAGCACCAACAACAGTCACAGGAGTAAGGAGTTTCCTAGGAATGGTCACATACTGTGGGCGGTTTATGAAGAATTTGGCTGACATCACGGGGCCCCTAAGAAAACTCACGCAATCAAACCAACCATGGATGTGGGAGAAAGAACAGGAGGCCGCTTTTCGGGCCACTAAAGAAGCACTCTCAGCTGACACCACACTAGCATTCTTCGACCCCCAGCGGCACTCCCAGCTCGTGGTAGACGCAAGCCCCACGGGGCTAGGAGCAGTGCTAGCACAAAAACAAGACTGCGGCGAATGGGCCCCCATTGCGTTTGCCAGCCGTACACTCAAACCCACGGAGCAAAGGTACTCCCAAATCGAAAGAGAAGCCATCGCCATCCATTGGGGATGCCGCCATTTCCACCTGTACCTGTATGGCAACTCATTTTCGGTAGTGACAGATCACAAGCCGCTACTACCTTTGTTCAAAGGATCGTCATCCAAGCCACCCGCAAGAATCGAGAAGTGGATCCTGCAGCTGCAAGAATACGACTTCACGCTCACATATCAGCCGGGCACAAAGAACCCAGCGGACTTCCTATCCAGACATGCACACCCGGCCACGTCAGAAGAGATTGAGGAAGCCGAAGACACAGAAGAGTACGTGAGATTGGTAGTGGAAAGAGCACGGCCGACACCCATACCACTTACCGAAGTAGTAGCAGCGACCAAACTAGATGAGTGTTTGCAACTAGCCATAGCAGCAACCCGCACAGGAGAGTGGAGACCTCTCCAAAGGCCAGACTCATTCCGAACGCAACAGGCCCAGGCCTGCCTGCATGCACTGTTCAATGTAAGACAAGAGCTGTCAGTAAGCGAGGAAGGCTGCCTACTCAGAGGACTCCGCCTAGTGATACCGGCGAGCCTCACAAACCGAGTGGTGTCTTTGGCTCATGGAGCACACCAAGGGATTGTCAAGCCAAAGCCCGCATCAGGAGCAAAGTCTGGTTCCCAGGCCTGGACAAGCTGGTGGAAGACACAATCCAAAGATGCATAGTCTGCCAAGCCAGTGGCAGCCCCGACCCCCCCGCACCCATCATAGCGGAGCAAGACCCTACGGCGCCATGGCAAAGAGTCAGCGCAGACTTTGGGCACCTACCAGACGGTTCACGCATAGTGATCGTGGTGGATAAATACTTGCGGTATCCAGAAGTGGAGGTGGTACAGTCAACCTCATCACAAACGGTCATCCCCAAATTTGAGAAACTCATGGCCACCCACGGTTTCTTCGGCGAAATCCGGACAGACAATGGACCCCCATTCAACGGCCAGGAGTGGGAAGAATTCCTAGCGTCCACCAACACGAAGCACAGACGCATCACTCCCGGGTGGCCACAGGCGGTGAGGTGGAGAGGTTTGTGAGGATCCTCAACAAAGTCATCCGCATAGCGGTGGCGGAAGCAAGAGATATAGAAAGAGCAATCTATGTGTTCCTAAGGGAGTACAGAGTAACACCGCACGCCACCACAGGAGTCACGTCCAGTCAACTCTGTTTCGGAAGAACAGTAGTGGACACTATCCCGCACCACCCATCCTGGGCAGCGAGTACACCACCACCTAACAAGTCAGCAGCCAGGAGGAGTGCTACAAACATGTATCCATCCCGAAAAAGAAGATCTAGGCAGACAAAGACGCAAGTGGGAGACACAGTGCTAGTAAAAGACCGCCATCCAGGTAGCAAATTCCTACTACCTTTCGAAGTAAAACCATGGACAGTGACGGCCGTAAAAGGTACAATGGTGACAGCCCAGAGGGGGCAAGAAAGGGTAACCAGGAACGTGGCGTTCTTCAAGCGGCTGACCCCACAAACATCCAGCAAAGAGGGTGAGGGCTACATGGAGGCAAGAGCCGAGTCGGACGCAGAACCCAATGATTGGGGCACAGCAGCAGAGGAACCAAGGCACAGCCAGGAACAGCTAGGAGACAGACTACCGCCAGAACAAGGGCAAGCCCAAGCGGCAGAAGTAGAGACACCCGACCCGAACGTAGAAGGAGCGCAAGCGTCAGTGCGATCCGGAGCAGGAAGGTACCTACTAAGGCACAACCCGGGACCCTCACAGCGGAACGCGGATTTTGCATGTGACTGATCGTACTAGCATGCTGTTCAGACCTAAGCCTCCAGTAGGTAACGAGTCATGGACCGTGAGCCGTTTCAGAAATTAAAGGTTAGTTGTTTGTTGAAGTTCACCTTCACCTTTCCCTGTTGGGGAGGGATGTAGTGTTGACGGCGGAAGCAGTCAACACTGTAGTGTTGACAACGGAAGCAGTCAACACCACGAGGAGAAACAGGAGAGGGGGTCTGAAGCCCGACCCCTCCGAACGTGGTGCAAGATGGATTGCACCATGACGGGGAGCGGGAGGGTATATAAGGGAGAGCGGGAACGGGAAAGTTAAGTTAAGCAGAGAGAGCGAATGTACATGCTGAATAAAAGCATTATGAACGCGCATCCCCAGTCACAGCGTGTTCATTGGTAGCCGTGCGAAAGCTGCCTAGCGCGATGCTACAGGAGCTTGTAAATATGCCCTATGGTTTTTAAACAGGATTTATCCACGTGGTTTGTTAACTTTGGAGACTCATGCGACCATTTTGTAACAATGTGAGAGGACTGTGTGTGCTCACAATATATAAATACATTAAAATGTGTTTTCTCTGTCACGAGAGTAAACCTACATCCCACTGATAATAGGCGTTACCATTGATTACTTCTGACCAGATCTCATTAGAGTGTCATCTTATAAGTGCATCACATTTTATTTGCAAATTATTATAATGTACAATGTTACTGTATTGTTTTATTGAGGACTGAATATGAGTCAACCGGAGTGGTATCCACAGGAGATGTAGCGCTCTGTCTGATCACAAGTGGTCCACTGCTCTCACACCCAATTTTCCCAGGTGTGGGATCACCAGACCCAATTTTTTTGCAGCCTGTAGAATTGAATGAGACTTTGGCTACATCAGCGGCCAATTCTCATCCCCTGTTCCATTCCGACTTCTTTCTACGTAGGGGGAACGTTCAGTGTTCTCATGTCGGAACTAATATTACCCTTCCCACCCCTATTCTCCCTATCCCATACGTCCTCCCCTGACCCACACAGAAGCCTCCCATTTACCACCGGGCTTGAGCAGTTATTTTATGGGAGTACCTCACTCCATGGAATAGGGGCATCCATGCAGTTTTATGTCCAGTAATTCTGTGTCTTCACAGTCATTCCCCATTCTGTGTGGTTTAACTCACAATAGCTTGAGTAAGATGTTGGTCAGAAATGGTCATTCCGGCCACACATAATCCCTGCACATGCCTACCCCTAACCCTTAATCGAGGCCATAGTGTATATTATTTTAACGCTCCTTGCTACGTTAATATTAGCGCCATGCTAAACAACAGTATCACTGAAATGCCAGCTTTCACTTGTGCAAAACATGGACTACAGTTAAGGTCCATATTTTTCCTAGGCTGAGCCTGGAGGGAGCTTACAGTGCGTGTATAGCGCAAGTATGCAGCCCTGTAGTCTTAATGAGAGTTCTATGGTGTTAGAAATGGGGTCTTTGGTTGACAGTCAGGTTACCCCCTGTTCAAGCAAGGACCCTCACTCTAGTTAGGATAAAAGAGAATCACCCTCAGCTAACCCCTGCTTACCCCCTTGGTAGCTTGGCAGAGCAGTAGGCTTAACCTCAGAGTGCTGGGCGTAAAGTATTTGTACCAACACACACAGTAACTTAATGAAAACACTACAAAATGACACAACACCAGTTTAGAAAAATAGGAAATATTTATCTAGACAAAACAAGACCAAAACGACAAAAATCCAACATACACAAGTCAAGTTATGATTTTTAAAAGGTTTAAAATAAAAAGAGTCTTTAGGTAGTTGTAACAACACACTAGCGCTGCTAGCGTGTAAATGTACCTGGTTTGCGTCAAAAATAACCCCGCACGGGCTGTGCGCGTCGAAAATAACCCTGCACGGTTATATGCGTCGAAAACAACTCGGCACGGCGATGCGCGTCGAAACAGCCAGCCACGCGACGGTCCGAAAGTCCCGCGGCGCAGGTTGCGATCTCTCAGCCTTCGTCAGCGATGCTGCGCGTCGTTTCTCCTGCTCCGGGCGTCGATTCTTCGGTCGCGTTTCCTGCGGCGTCGTTTCTCAGCTGCGGAACCGGCGTCGCGTCGTTTTCTCAGCCGCGATCGGATTCGCGTCGATCTTTTCTCCGCACGGCGCTCGGTGCGTGTATTTTTGTCCTTAGGCTGCCAGCCTCTCCTTTCAGGGTCCCAGGAACTGGAAGGGCACCACAGAGCAGAGTAGGGGTCTCTCCAGAGACTCCAGGTGCTGGCAGGAAGAAGTCTTTGCTATCCCTGAGACTTCAACAACAGGAGGCAAGCTCTACATCAAGCCCTTGGAGATTTCTTCTTCAAGATGGAAGGCACACAAAGTCCAGTCTTTGCCCTCTTACTCTGGCAGAAGCAGCACTGCAGGAAAGCTCCACAAAGCACAGTCACAGGCAGGGTAGCACTTGTTCCTCAGCGATCAGCTCTTCTCCAGGCAGAGGTTCCTCTTGATTCCAGAAGTGTTTCTAAAGTTTGTAAGTTTGGGTGCCCTTCTTATACCCATTTTAGTCTTTGAAGTCACCTTCCTTCAAAGGGGACTCACACCTTCTTGTGAAATCCTGCCTTGCCCAGGCAAGGCCTCAGACACACACCAGGGGGCTGGAGACAGCATTGTCAGAGGCAGGCACAGTCCTTTCAGATGAGAGTGACCACTCCACCCCTCCCTCCTAGCAGAGATGGCTAATCAGGAATGCAGATCACACCCCAGCTCCCTTTGTGTCACTGTCTGGTGTGAGGTGAAAAACAACCCAACTGTCAACTGACCCAGACAGGGAATCCACAAACAAGGCAGAGTCACAGAATGGTTTAAGCAAGAAAATGCTCACTTTCTAAAAGTGGCATTTTCAAACGCACAATCTCAAAATCAACTTTACTAAAAGATGTATTTTTAAATTGTGAGTTCAGGGATCCCAAACTCCACCTGTCCATCTACTCTCTAGGGGAATCTACACTTTAATCATATTTAAAGGTAGCCCCCATATTATCCTATGAGAGAGAGACAGACCTTGCAACAGTGAAAACGAAATTGGCAGTATTTCACTGTCAGGACATATAAACCACCTTACTATATGTCCTACCTTATCCATACACTGCACCCTGCCCTTGGGGCTACCTAGGGCCTACCTTAGGGGTGCCTTACATGTAAGGAAAGGGAAGGTTTAGGCCTGGCAAGTGGGTACACTTGCCAAGTCGAATTTACAGTGTAAAAATACACATACAGACACTGCAGGGGCAGGTCTGAGACATGATTACAGAGCTACTTATGTGGGTGGCACAACCAGTGCTGCAGGCCCACTAGTAGCATTTGATTTACAGGCCCTGGCACCTCTAGTGCACCTTACTAGGGACTTACTAGTAAGTCAAATATGCCAATCATGGATAAACCACTTACATACAATTTAAACAGGAGCACTTGCACTTTAGCAGTGGTTAGCAGTGGTAAAGTGCCCAGAGTAACAAAAACAGCAAAATCAGAGTCCAGCACACATCAACAACCTGGGGAACAGAGGCAAAAAGTTAAGGGAGACCACGCCAAGGATGAAAAGTCTAACACGTGTCCCCCCCAGCTAAAAGTGGGGAGCAACTACCCAACCTCATGGGAGTTCTCATCACTAAGGCGGAAGAACCTGGACAGACCATCAGCATTGGCGTGTTCTGTACCGGGTCGATGTTCCACCGTAAAGTCCATCCCCTGTAGGGAAATGGACCACCTCAACAGTTTTGGGTTCTCACCCCTCATCTGCATTAACCATCTGAGGGGTCTGTGGTCGGTCTGAACTCGGAAGTGAGTCCCAAACAAGTAGGGTCTTAGCTTCTTCAGTGCCCAGACCACAGCAAACGCTTCACGTTCTATGGCACTCCACCTACGTTCCCTGGGTAGTAACCTCCTGCTAATGAAGGCTACGGGTTGATCTAGGCCCTCTTCATTCAGCTGTGAGAGTACTGCTCCAATACCATGCTCTGAGGCGTCTGTCTGTACAACAAACTCCGTGGAGTAGTCAGGTGCCTTCAGCACAGGTGCTGTGCACATGGCAGCCTTCAGGGCATCAAAAGCGTTCTGGCAAGCCTCTGTCCAGATCACTTTCTTGGGTTGCTTCTTAGAAGTCAACTCAGTTAAGGGGGTAACAATGGTACCATATCCCTTAACGAACCTCCTATAGTATCCTGTGAGACCTAAAAAGGCTCTCACTTCAGTCTGGGTCTTGGGAGGCTCCCAAGCCAGAATCGTGTCAATCTTAGGCTGTAGGGGTGCCACCTGGCCACTCCCCACCTGGTGTCCTAAGTACACAACAGAACCCTGCCCTATTTGGCACTTGCTCGCCTTAATAGTGAGGCCTGCCTTCTGCAGGGCCTCTAACACTCTCCAGAGGTGTTGCAGGTGTTCCTCCCATGTGGAACTAAACACAGCAAGGTCATCCAGGTAGGCGGCACTGAACTCATCCAGTCCTGCCAACACCTGGTTGACCAACCTCTGAAAGGTGGCAGGGGCATTCTTCATCGCAAAGGGCATCACATTGAAGTGGAAGTGCCCATCGGGGGTAGAGAATGCTGACCTCTCCTTTGCCCCTTCAGTTAAGGCAATCTGCCAGTACCCAGATGTTAAATCAAACGTACTGAGGTACTTGGCAGCTCCTAACCGATCAATGAGCTCATCAGCTCGGGGGATGGGGTGTGCGTCAGTCTTGCTGACCGCATTGAGACCCCGGTAGTCCACACAGAACCTAAGTTCTGGAGTGGCACCAGGAGCAGTAGCCTTTGGGACCAAGACCACTGGGCTGGCCCAAGGACTGCTGGAGTGCTCAATAACCCTTAGGGCTAACATTTTGGAGACTTCCTCCTTAATGCAAGCCCTCACCCTGTCAGTCACCCTGTAAACCTTATGTTTAACAGGTGTACTGTCCCCAGTGTCCACATCATGTGTGCACAGGTGTGTGACTCCTGGGATCAGGGAAAACAGTGAGGCGAACTGTCCCAGCACGTGGCGACAGTCCCTCTGCTGTTCCTCAGTCAGGGAGGGGGAGAGGATCACTCCCTCCACAGACCCATCTTTCTCTCCTGCAGACAGGAGGTCAGGAAGAGGCTCACTCTCTTCCTCCACCCCGTCATCTGTCGCTAGGAGCATGGATAGCTCAGTTCGCTCAAAGTGGGGTTTGAGGCGGTTGACATGTAGGACCCTCAAGGGGTTCCTGGGGGATTGCAAGTCTACCAGATAGGTGACCTCGCTCTTTCTTTCCACCACCTCAAAAGGCCCAGTCCACTTATCTTGGAGAGCCCTAGGCTCTACTGGTGCCATGACTCACACTTTTTGTCCAGGCTGAAACTCAACCAGAGTGGCATTCTGGTCGTACCACCGTTTCATGTCCTCCTGGCTTGCTTCCAGGTTCTCCTGAGCGAGACGCCTGAAGCGGGCAGTCTGGTTTCTTAGTGCCAGCATGTAGCTAAATACATCCTGGGGTGGTTTACTAGGAGCTTTCTCCAAAGCCTCCTTCACCAGACTGAGCGGTCCCCTCACAGGGTGGCCATAGATGAGCTCAAAGGGGCTAAAGCCAAGTCCCTTTTGAGGCACCTCCCTGTAAGCGAACAGAAGGCATGGCAAGAGGACGTCCCACTTACGCCTCAAGGGCTCTGACAGGCCCTGAATCATGCCTTTCAAGGTGCGGTTGAATCTCTCAACCAGACCATTACTTTGGGGGTGGTAAGGGGTGGTGAACTTGTAGGTTACCCCACACACCTTCCACAGAGACTTCATATAAGTGGATATGAAGTTTGTACCCCTATCAGATACTACCTCCTTGGGGAACCCCATGCGGGTAAAAACCCCCATCAAGGCACGTCCCACCACGGGGGCGGTGACCGTCCTTAGAGGAATAGCTTCTGGGTACCGTGTGGCATGGTCCACCAAGACCAGGATGAACCTGTTGCCCAGGGCTGTCTTGGGATCCAGAGGCCCCACAATGTCAATTCCTACCCTTTCAAAGGGAGTACTGACTACCGGTAAAGGTTGGAGGGGAGCTTTGCATTTCCCCCCACTCTTGCCACTTGCCTGACAAGTCTGACAAGATCTACAATAAGCAGCTGACTGCTTGTTCATCAAGGGCCAGTAAAAGTGGGAGACAAGCCTCTTATAGGTCTTGTCCTGCCCTAGATGTCCTGCCAAAGGCACATCATGAGCCAAACCCAGTAGGAAGGTCCTGAAGCCCTGGGGTACCACCAGCATACGAGCTGACCCCGGCTCAGGAACCTTAGGCTCACTATACAGGAGGCCATCCTCCCAATAAATCAGGTGAGTACCTGGCGCCCCGCCAGCCGCCTGGGCTGCAGCCTGCTGCCGCAGTCCCTCAAGAGTAGGGCATTCCTTCTGCGCTGTGCAGAATACTTCCCTGGTGGGTCCCCCTTCCTGCTGCCACTGCGACAGCTCAGGGACCTCCCCCAGTTCAGCCACCTGTTCCCCTGTAGGTTCCGGGGCATCACCCTCAGGCTCTGCCTCCTCCCGGACCGTGGGAACTTCTGGGGCGGGTTTCCCGCGCCTCCTGCCTTTCCTCTTCTTGGCGGTCCCCTGGGCCACTGTTTCAGGCTCCAGGGGCTCTTGACTACCCTGATTGGTTGCCATAGACCGGGTGGATACGCATACCCACCCAGGCAGACCCAACATCTCCAAGTGAGACCTGTGTTCCACCTCCTTCCAAGGGGAATCCTCCAGGTCGTTGCCTAGCAAACAATCAACAGGCATGGTTGGACTCACAGCTACTTTCCAGGAACCTGAGACCCCCCCCCATTCAAAGGGAACCTGCGCCACTCTGCAGAGGCGCTCAGAGTTGTCTACTGCAACTACTTGGTGAAGTACCCGGGGATCAATCTGCTCTTCAGACACCAGGTGACTCCTCACTGTAGTCACACTGGCTCCTGTGTCTCTCAGAGCCTCCACCCTCTGTCCATTGATGGTCACCCATTGCCTGTACTTCTTAGTGTTATCAGGCACTAGGTTTCTCTGGACCATCTCACTGTCCCCTAGTGAGACAAGGGTCATTTCTGCTGGTTCCCACCCACCTGAAACCAACTCCTCCCCAAGCGCTACACTGGCCAAACCCTGGGACGGTGCACCAGTGGGTGCCGGTGTACTTTTGGGGCATTTGGGGTCCCCCCTCACATGACCCACCTGGTCACATGAATAGCACTTACGTAGGGGACCACCTGCCATTGGCTTCCCTTTGGAGAACCATGGCCTCTTTTCACTGGGGGGTTGGGAATCCTTACCCTGGGAATCAGTTTGGGGCCCTTTAGAGAACTCATCCTGTTTGCCCTTACCCCCCCCTTTCTTCTGAGGGGGACCCTGCCCACCCTTGGCGTGGTCTCCCCCATACCTCTTTTGGACCCTGGTGCTCTCCCAGCGGTCCGCTTCCTGTGCAAGCTTCCTGGGGTCAGTCAGCTTGCTGTCAATGAGGTGCTGGCGCAGCTCTGGAAAACATAAACTGTACAAGTGCTCCCAAGCAATTAAATTGTAAAGCCCCTCATACGTGTTTACCTTACTGCCCTTCACCCAACCATCCAGTGACCTGCAACAAGAATCAACACATTCCAACCATGTTTGGGATTCCTTTCTCTTGTAGGATCTAAACTTCTCTTTGTACTGCTCAGGGGTGAGACCATACCTGGTAAGTAAGGCCTCCTTCATGGCAGGGTAGGTGAGACTCTGAGCATCCCCTAAGGCCGTCAGTGTGTCCCTCCCCTCTGCCTCAAAATGCTTCCACAGGGCTGCCCCCCAATGAGCTTCAGGGACCAGGTTCATGTGGAGAGCTGACTCATATCCCTTGAACCACAAGTAGATATCATCCTCCCTCTTATAATCCCTCACAAGGTCTTTTGGGATGTGTACCCTTCTCTCAGGCTGCACTGTAGAATTGCTGCCACCATCCTTACTGGACTGGCTTCTATGATCTATCTCTTTCAAGCTAAGCTCATGAGCCATTGTTATCTTCTTCTCCTCAAGGGCTAGCCTTCTCTGCTCCAATTGGTACTCCCTTTCTGCCTGTCTGTCCTGTAACTCTTCAGGTGTCAGACCCTTGGAGGATACACTGCTACTTGCCCTAGAGATTCTCCCCTGAGACATAGCAGGCCCACCCACTACATCAGTGTGAGTGACTTGCAACTCCTCTTCCCCCTCTGGCTCCTCATCTGTGTGCCCCTCAGCTGCTTTGGCTGTCACCCAGGCCCTCAGCGCCTTTTGCAGCTCATCCTTCTTGGATGAGCTCTTAATGGGACAGCCAACATTACTACAAAACTGCTTCAACTGAGCCACCTTGTAGCTCTCCAATTTCTCCAAGTCAAAAGCAGCTTCAGCTAGGGCATCTCCAGACTGAGACATGATGAGAGGTTAAAAAAAATATGCACAGTTCCAAAAACAGAAAAGCAAGTTCTCAAATGAAGTTTCAGCAAGGTCAATCCCGGGATCAGCGAAAAAAAAGAAACTAAATGCAGAGAAAAACAGTCCAAGTAAAAACAAAAATCACAAGACTAGTAGTATGTGGTCACGTAGTGGTCTGAGATCAAAAACAGTAGTGTACACTTAATTACTGTATGTCAAGTTCAAACACAAGTCCAAATCCCGACCGCTGGTCACCAATGTTAGAAATGGGGTCTTTGGTTGACAGTCAGGTTACCCCCTGTTCAAGCAAGGACCCTCACTCTAGTTAGGATAAAAGAGAATCACCCTCAGCTAACCCCTGCTTACCCCCTTGGTAGCTTGGCAGAGCAGTAGGCTTAACCTCAGAGTGCTGGGCGTAAAGTATTTGTACCAACACACACAGTAACTTAATGAAAACACTACAAAATGACACAACACCAGTTTAGAAAAATAGGAAATATTTATCTAGACAAAACAAGACCAAAACGACAAAAATCCAACATACACAAGTCAAGTTATGATTTTTAAAAGGTTTAAAATAAAAAGAGTCTTTAGGTAGTTGTAACAACACACTAGCGCTGCTAGCGTGTAAATGTACCTGGTTTGCGTCAAAAATAACCCCGCACGGGCTGTGCGCGTCGAAAATAACCCTGCACGGTTATATGCGTCGAAAACAACTCGGCACGGCGATGCGCGTCGAAACAGCCAGCCACGCGACGGTCCGAAAGTCCCGCGGCGCAGGTTGCGATCTCTCAGCCTTCGTCAGCGATGCTGCGCGTCGTTTCTCCTGCTCCGGGCGTCGATTCTTCGGTCGCGTTTCCTGCGGCGTCGTTTCTCAGCTGCGGAACCGGCGTCGCGTCGTTTTCTCAGCCGCGATCGGATTCGCGTCGATCTTTTCTCCGCACGGCGCTCGGTGCGTGTATTTTTGTCCTTAGGCTGCCAGCCTCTCCTTTCAGGGTCCCAGGAACTGGAAGGGCACCACAGAGCAGAGTAGGGGTCTCTCCAGAGACTCCAGGTGCTGGCAGGAAGAAGTCTTTGCTATCCCTGAGACTTCAACAACAGAAGGCAAGCTCTACATCAAGCCCTTGGAGATTTCTTCTTCAAGATGGAAGGCACACAAAGTCCAGTCTTTGCCCTCTTACTCTGGCAGAAGCAGCACTGCAGGAAAGCTCCACAAAGCACAGTCACAGGCAGGGTAGCACTTGTTCCTCAGCGATCAGCTCTTCTCCAGGCAGAGGTTCCTCTTGATTCCAGAAGTGTTTCTAAAGTTTGTAAGTTTGGGTGCCCTTCTTATACCCATTTTAGTCTTTGAAGTCACCTTCCTTCAAAGGGGACTCACACCTTCTTGTGAAATCCTGCCTTGCCCAGGCAAGGCCTCAGACACACACCAGGGGGCTGGAGACAGCATTGTCAGAGGCAGGCACAGTCCTTTCAGATGAGAGTGACCACTCCACCCCTCCCTCCTAGCAGAGATGGCTAATCAGGAATGCAGATCACACCCCAGCTCCCTTTGTGTCACTGTCTGGTGTAAGGTGAAAAACAACCCAACTGTCAACTGACCCAGACAGGGAATCCACAAACAAGGCAGAGTCACAGAATGGTTTAAGCAAGAAAATGCTCACTTTCTAAAAGTGGCATTTTCAAACGCACAATCTCAAAATCAACTTTACTAAAAGATGTATTTTTAAATTGTGAGTTCAGGGATCCCAAACTCCACCTGTCCATCTACTCTCTAGGGGAATCTACACTTTAATCATATTTAAAGGTAGCCCCCATATTATCCTATGAGAGAGAGACAGACCTTGCAACAGTGAAAACGAAATTGGCAGTATTTCACTGTCAGGACATATAAACCACCTTACTATATGTCCTACCTTATCCATACACTGCACCCTGCCCTTGGGGCTACCTAGGGCCTACCTTAGGGGTGCCTTACATGTAAGGAAAGGGAAGGTTTAGGCCTGGCAAGTGGGTACACTTGCCAAGTCGAATTTACAGTGTAAAAATACACATACAGACACTGCAGGGGCAGGTCTGAGACATGATTACAGAGCTACTTATGTGGGTGGCACAACCAGTGCTGCAGGCCCACTAGTAGCATTTGATTTACAGGCCCTGGCACCTCTAGTGCACCTTACTAGGGACTTACTAGTAAGTCAAATATGCCAATCATGGATAAACCACTTACATACAATTTAAACAGGAGCACTTGCACTTTAGCACTGGTTAGCAGTGGTAAAGTGCCCAGAGTAACAAAAACAGCAAAATCAGAGTCCAGCACACATCAACAACCTGGGGAACAGAGGCAAAAAGTTAAGGGAGACCACGCCAAGGATGAAAAGTCTAACATATGGGTAAATCGTTTCTTTGTTATTTCTTTTACTAATGCATTTTATGTTCATTTAATCTTCAAATGTTTGCCTCTCGCTTCCTATTTTTATTTTAAATATTCTAAAATATCATAGGTTTGCTAACTTACTGTTAATGTAGAGAAGAGCCAGGAAATCTTCTAGAAAAGAAGAAGATGCAACACTAATGTGCTCTGAAAAGGAACAAAGATTTGGGTTCTTTTCAGATTAGTATGAGCGAGCGTTTTTCTAACTCTTAAACAAAACTGCTGTGCTAGTGAATTACTGGCAGGCAGTGCATCTTCTGCAAACCAAACACTGATAGCTTAATTGAGTAGAAGGCATCAGAACTGGGAACATCTTGTTCGCTGATAAAGGGAAAGGTTCCGTTTTTTGACCCGGCGAGATATATCTCTAGTAATGTAAGTGTGTACACAGAGTTGCAGTAAAAGAAAGCAGCTGTGAGGAATCTACAAAATCAAAAGAGAGCTGAAGTCAGTAACACAAATGGATAGGCTAAAACAAAAGGCCACGATTACATCAATTCCACTAAGAGCTTAAACACGCTAAATCAGTTTTACAAACGTGCACATCAGTTTATTCAGTAGGTGTTTGTCAGACCCTACTGACAAGTTGATTAAACTTATACTCTTATTCCATATCGTTTCCACATACATTGTATAGATTCATGATTGTTTTATTAATGCGTATCTTTCCCTTTACTTGACTTTCTCTCTCTCTCTCTCTCTCTTTCTTTCCTATCCCGAACATATTAACGCTCCCTCTCAGCTCGGCTCAAGCTATGTAAAACTAGGAGCTTAGGCTACACTTTACCACTCTCAAGAGACACTATTTTCCTCCACAACAATTGTTAAACAAGCACTTACAGTGCCAATAGGTTTTGCCTAATTTGCTTCATCCTGCGCTCCCTCAGGCACTGCTCGCACTCAACTCACGAGGGCAGCGTCTTTTACCTCTGGCATACTGGGAATAGGAAGGAAGCCCAATAAAGTGTATCTGTGTGCTCTCGGTCGATGGAAGTGTCGTCAAAAACATCAGTGTATTCACTGGTAAATAGTCCAAATGGGATTTAACAGAAGGGCTCATGTAAATTAAGTAACAGGCGTGAGAGTGGCATTTTGCACAATTGGAGGGCTAAGATAAGATATTTTGGTTAAACCAGCAAGACTGCATTCTTAAAATAAAACAGGAAGAGACAGATACCCGGATCATCAATAAGCTTCACTTAATTAAGAGGAAACAAAGAATTTAGGCTGTGAAAAATGGAGCAACTTCGACCAGAGATCTTGATGATATGCAGGCAGAATCAATCAATCAGGTGTTATTTGCATAGCATGGCTTGTCACCTGAGTGGGTATCCAGGCACTTGCTGAAGGTATTTTATCGGAAAGCCAGGTTTTCAGTCCCTTTCTGAAGAGGGTCAGCAAGGATTCAGAGTGGAGCTGGAGGGGGAGGGTATTCAAGGCTTTGTGGTGAGGTGGGAGAAGGAGCGTCTTCCGGCGCGGCAGGGGTGTATGCATGGTATCTTTGCGAGGGCAATGTGTGCTGAGCGGGGGTTCCTGGCCAGTTGGTGGAGGTGAATGTGGTGGTTCAGGTAGGCAGGTCCTTGGTTATGGAGGGCTTTGTAGACATCGGCCTGGAGCTTTAATTGGCTCTGAAGCCAATTTAAGTCCTTCAGGTGTTGGGTGATGTGGGTTCTCTTGGGCAAGTTGAGGATCAGTATTGCAGCTGCGTTCTGGATCATCTGGAGTCTTTGCATGACTTCAGTGGTGGTGCCAGCACAGAGTGTGTTCCATAGTCCAGTCAACTGGGGATGAGGGCCTTTGTCACTGTCTTCCTCTTGCCAATGGAGTGCCCCTTAAAGATTTTGCGGATCATGGGGAGCATGTGGAAGCAGCCTGAGGAGACAGTGTTGACCTGTCATTTCATGGAGAGGTTGCTGTTGAGAATGATGCAGAGGTTGCGGGTGTGATCTTTTGGTGTGAGAGTGGGTCTGAGCTCTGCTGGCCACCAGGAGTTGTTCCAGAGGTTTGAGTGTCTGCCAAAGATCCGATCCTCCAGAAGGTAAGGGCAGCAATGATAGAACAACAATTTTAATCATATTAGCAGGGCTTGAGAATAGACCAAGCACTAATGAATACCAATTGCAGGTGGTCAAAATCTGAAGTGATTTCGTAGAACAAATGCTAATTTTATCTGTATTCAACGTCTGAAGGTTTTTAGTCATCGAACATGTGACTGAAGCAAGATACTTATGGGGAAACTCAATGTTACTACACCTTAAAAAAACACTGAATATCAAAAGCAAAGTTAAAAAAGTAAACTTTAGATAAAAAATGAAAGCAACTAAAAAGGTTAAAAAATTAACTGAATGGTACAAAGTGCACAATAATTCCTAATTAATGAGTGTCTAGTACTTTAACTTTTAAAAACAAAAAGTACTTTAATTTGTGAATAAGTAAATACTAAATGTAAAATTACAATTTCACACCATGAAGCTGAGACCATTCTAGCAACCCCAGAATTAGAATTCTTGTTTAAGAAGGTATCTTACTGGTAAGCAAAGGTTACCCATATGCTTTTTGTCAGTGAAGTTCTTCCCATTTTATTTGTCATCGAGTTCTCAAAGCAAAAGTATTTCCTCCTTCATTTGTCAGAGAGAGCATAATGTAACCAGTTCCCTAGTGCATTTATCAAAGAGTTCAAAATGTAAAAGTTACCTTTCACGGCATTAGGCAGAACTGTCCAAGGCTGACTCATGGATTTGTTCCTTGAAAGGGACTGGTTCCAGGAGACTTCATTGACTGTATGTACAGCATGCATTTTGGGGGTTCCAAGGCGCTATCCACTTTTAATCCCCTTGGTGTTTGGAAACTACACCGCTGATAGGCCTGCTATTCATGGGCCAAACTAGGCACCTTAATATGATTAACACTCCTCCCCCTTCCACAGGGAGAGCAACAAAAAATGAGGGTTTAGTGCCTGTTTCTCTGCAGATCTCTATTTCCCCACCATTTACTTATTTTTTACTCTGCATCTGGCATCAGTGCTTCAAGTCTGGCCAGGCCTTTTCCTGGCCAGCACAATTCTAAGTGGGCATGTTTGCCACTGCCCTTCTTGCCCATTTTGGGTTAAGTATAAGGAAAAGTAGCTGACATTTTCCTGCATTCATTTGTTTAATATGAATCAGAAGATGAAGTAATCATTTTCCTGCAATTTGTCCCAGAGCAGTCTAAATGCAGAGCACGTCCAAATGAGCATTTCATGCACTCAGAGAAAGGTTTCCAGCTACCCCTTAAAGTTCATCAAAGTCAGTCATAGAGAGAACATAAAGAGAGAATCAATCAAATACCATCCAACTAGCTGTGTTATTACTGCTCTCCTTCCTCTGTTGCTGCTGGCACTTAAAATATAAAGTAGCTGTTGGGTAACAGATGGACAATTCCCACTCCAGATGGAGAAAAAATAAGATTAGGCATTCTCTACTGTTTTAAAAAAGAATGCGTCCTGCTACAAACATAAAGAGGATATTCACCCCCTTAAAGAGACCCCTCTTGATGAAGTGCAGAGGAATGATTCATTCAAATTTTTCAACAATAGCCAATGTATCTGACTTATAACTGAAAGTGCCTGGATGCTTCCATTAAAGCAGACCCTCATCCTTGTGCCCATTCATTCAATTCATCATCCATGCAATCAGCGACTCATCCTTGTACTCACACATTTATACATCCTACTCACCCATCCAGAATTCCTCAAACACACTTAGGATTTGATGAATTGACACTTTCATTTATAATCCACACCTACCTATTTGGTTTGCTGCTAACCTGTAAGCAGTTTGAGGGTGCTGCTAGTAATGTTTATGAGTGTTGTCATTTGTGTGACACTGTTACTCTGTGATGAATGTGAGAGTGCTTTCTGTAGTTTGTGGGTGCTAATATGCATGGAGGGGAGAGTGCTTCTGGTAGTGTGTGGCTGTTAGTCTGATGAGTTAAAGAAAATATCTGCTTGTGTGCAAATGGTACTCCGTGAGGGCTGTGAGAGTGATGCTTTCAGGTTCCTTTCATCCTTAAGCATACAGAAATTAGAAGTACTGCCAAAACTATGCAACACTTTATGTTTGCCTTTATCATAGTTGTATATTTGCTATACATAGTCTACTCTACCAATTCACACACTCTCAATGTTCACAGCTCACTTTTGTCACAAAATCTTCTTTACTGGAAATTACAACTCTGCTCTATTTCAATAGATTCTAAGGCTTTGAAGCATTTGCTAATTTTTGCCCATACCAAGATCACTCACTGAGGATCCATTAGCAATGATTGCCAGCACAATATATGATTTCGATGAAAGAGAATCAAGAAGCAAACCTATTGGAATGGAGTTGTTTCAGAAACTAATCTGTTTTTACCGGTTAGATGTTGTATTAAAGAAGCATTACTGCCCTCTCCCCTCAGTGCCTGTTAGACTTTTCATCTTTTGCGTGTTCTCCCTTAACTTTTTGCCTCTGTTTCCCAGTTTGTTGATGTGTGTAGGACTCTGATTTTGCTGTTTTTTTTTACTCTGGGCACTTTAACACTGCTAACCAGTGCTAAAGTGCAAGTGTTCCTTTACACAATGTGTTTGTAATTGGCTTATCCATGATTGTCATATTTGATTTACTAGTAAGTCCATAGTAAAGTGCACTAGAGGTGCCAGGGCCCGTAAATCCAATGCTACTAGTGGGCCTGCAGCACTGGTTGTGCCACCCAGATAGGTAGCTCTGTAATCATGTCTCAGACCTGCCATTGCAGTGTCTGTGCATGTAGTTTTAACTGTGAGTTCGACTTGGCAAGTGTACCCAATTCTTTTTTCACTGTTACCAGGCCTGTGCCTCTCTTAGGTTAAAATGGGGGCTACCCTTAAATATCATTAAAGTAGAGATTCCCTTTGGGAGGGGTTGGATATGTAGAGTTTGGGGTCTCTGAGCTCACAATTAAAAAATAGCATCTTTTAGAAAAGTTGATTTTAAGATTGTGTGTTTGAAAATGCCACTTTTAGAAAGTGGGCATTGTCTTGCTTTTACCATTTCTGTGACTCTGCCTGTTTTGTGGATTCCCTGTCTGGATCAGTTTGACAGTTGGGCTGGTTGCACCTCACACTAGACAGTGACACAAAGGGAGCTGGGTGTAGCCTGTATGTCCTGATGAGCCATCTGTGCTAGGAGGGAGGGGAGGAGTGGTCACTTACACCTGAAAGGGCTGTGCCTGTCCTTACACATTGCAGTCTCCAACCCCCTGGTGAGTGTCTTGGGCCTGGCCTGGGCAGGGTTTCACATTCAAAAGAGACTTTACTTTGATGTAGGCCTTCTTCAAAGGAGAAATTGTGTATAAGAAGGGCACCCAAAACCACAGACTTTAGAACACTTCTGGAAACCAAGAGGAACCTCTATCTGGAGAAGAGCTGAAGAGCTGAGGAAGAAGAGCTGCCCTGCCTGTGACTGTGCTTTGTGGAGCTATCCTGCAGTTGCTGCTTCTGCCAGAGTATGAGGGCAAAGACTGGACTTTGTGTGCCCTCCATCTTGTGAGGGACAGCAAAGACTTCTCTCTGCCAGCAGCTGGAGACTCTGGAGAGACTCCTACTCTGCCCTGTGGTGCCCAGACAGTTCCTGGGACCCGGAAAGGAGAAGCTGGCAGCCTAAGAGGAGGAAGTCCACGCACAGAGCGCCATGCGGGGAAAAGATCGACGCAACTCTGATCTGTGGCTGAAGAAATGACGCGCCGCCGGCTCCGCGGCTGAAAATTGATGCTCGGCAAAAACGTGACCTAAGAATCGATGCACAGAGCTGGAGAAATGACACGCAGCATCGATGATGGAGGCTGGGAGATCACAACCCGTGCTGTGTGGTTTTTGGATCATCGTGCGGCTGGATTTCCGACGCAAGCACCGCTGGCCATGTAAAAACAACGCAAGGCCTACCCGGACCCGAGAGTGCTGACCGGATCAACGCATCACTCTCCTGCAGAGAGAAGAAACAATGTGCCCCGACCCGATGAAAGGAGAAATGACGCAAGGTCTCGCTGGTGAGTGAAATTGACACATCGCAAGCCCTTTTTGATGCACACTCGCCCATGCGGGGTTATTTTTAACGCACCCAAGGTACATTTTCACGCTAACACTGTTAGTGTGTGTTTTAAACTACATAGAGACTCTTTTTGCTTTTTAATTTATAACTTCACTGGTGTATTGTGGATTTTTGTCATTTTGGTCTTGTTTTGTTTAGATAAATATTTTCTATTTTTCTAAACTGGTGTTGTGTCATTTTGTAGTGTTCTCATTGAGTTACTCTGTGTGTTGGTGCAAATACTTTACACCAAGCACTCTGAAGTTAAGCCTACTGCTCGTGCCAAGCTACCAAGGGGTTAAGCAGGGGTTAGCGGAGTGTGATTCTCTTTTACCCTGACTAGAGTGAGGGTCCTTGCTTGAACAGGGGGTAGCCTGACTGTCAACCAAAGACCCCATTTCTAACATTGGTGATCAGCGGTTGGTATTTGGACTTGTATTTGTACTTGACATACAGTGATTAAGTGTACACTACTATTCAAGTGCAGACCACTACGTGACCACATACTACTTGTCTTGTGACTCTTGTTTTTCCCTTTGGGACTGTTTTTGTTCTACTTCCAGTTTTTGCTGATTCCATCATTGACTTTTTTTTAAGCTTCATTTGGGAACTTGTTTTTCTCCCTTTGGAACTTTGCACTTGTTTTTGAATCTTCATCATGTTCCAAGCTGGAGATGCATTAGTTGGAGCTGACTTTGACCTAGAGAAATTGGAGAGTTATACCAAGGCTCAGTTGAAGCAGTTCTGTAAAAGTTTTGACTGTCTCGTTAAGAGCTCATCCAGGAAAGAGGAGCTGCAAAAGGCGCTGAGGGCCTGGGTGACAGCCAAAAGCACTAAAGGGCACACAGAGGATGAGGGAGATGAGGAGGAGGAGAAAGAGTGTTCCATACACAATGGTATTGTGGGTGGGCCTGTTATGTCCATGGAGAAGGTCTCCAGGGCAGGTAGCAGTGTCTCATCTAAGGGTCTGACACCTGAAGAGTTACAGGACAGACAGGTAGAAAGGTAGCACCAATTGGAGCAGAGAAGGCTTGCCTTTGAGGAGAGGAAGTTAGCAATGGCTCATGAGTTCAGCTTGAGAGAGAGGATCATAGAAGCCAGTCCAGTATAGATGGTGGCAGCAATCTTACAGTGCAGTCTGAGAGGAGGGTGCACATTCCTAAAGATCTTCTGAAGGATTACAAGAGGGAGGATGACATATACTTGTGGTTCAAGGGGTATGAGTCTGCTCTCCACATTAATCTGGTCCCTGAAGCTCATTGGGGGATGGGTCTGTGGAAGCACTTTGAGGTAGAGGGGAGGGGTACACTGACAGCCTTAGGGGATGCTCAGAATCTCACCTACTCTAGCATGACGGATGCCTTGCTCACAAGGTATGGTCTCACCCCTGAGCAGTACAAGGATAAGTTTAGGTCCTACAAGAAGAAGGAATCCCAAAAATGTTTGGAATGTGTTGATTCTTATTGCAGGTCACTGGATGCTTGGGTGAAGGGCAGTAAGGTAACTATGTATGAGGGGCTTTACAATCTGATTGCTTGGGAGCACTTGTACACTTTATGTTTTCCAGAGCTGCACTGGCACCTGATTGACAGCAAGCTGACTGACCCCAGAAAGCTTGCACAGGAAGCGGACTGCTGGGAGAGCACCAGGGTCCAAAAGAGGTATGGGTGAGACCACGCCAAGGGTGGACAGGGTCCCTCTCAGAAGAAAGGGGGGTAAGGGTAAACAGGGGGAGTTCTCTAAAGGGCCCCAAACTGATTCCCAGGGTGAGGATTCCCAACCCCCAGTGAGAAGAAGCCATGGTCTCCAAAGGGAAGTTAGTGGCAGGCGGTCCCCCACGTAAGTGCTATGCATGTGCCCGGGTGGGTCATGTGACGGGGACCCCAAATGCCCCAAAAGTACACTGGCACCCACCGGTGCGCTGTCCCTGGGTTTGGCCAGTGTAGCGCTTGGGGAGGAGTTGGTTTCAGGTGGGTGGGAACCAGCTGAGATGACTCTTGTCTCACTATGGGACAGTGAGATGGTCCAGAGAACCCTCGTGACTGAGAACACTAAGAAGTACAGACAGTGGGTGACCATCAATGGACCGAGGATGGAGGCTCTGAGAGACACAGGAGCCAGTGTGGCTACAGTGAGGACTAACCTGGTGTCTGAAGAGCAGATTGATCCCCAGGTACCTAACCAAGTAGTTTCAGTGGACAACTCAGAGCACCTGTGCAGAGTGGCACAGGTTCCCTTTGAATGGGGGGTAGGTCTCTGGTTCCTTGAAGGTAACTGTGAGTCCAGCCATGCCTGTTGATTGTTTGCTGGGCAATGACCTGGAGGATTCCCCTTGGAAGGAGGTAGAACACAGGTCTCACTTGGAGATGTTGGGTCTGCCTGGGTGGGTATGCGTATCCACCTGGTCAATGGCAGCCCATCAGGGTAATCAAGAGCCCCTACAGCCTGAAACAGTGGCCTAGGGGACAACCAAGAAGAGGAAGGGCAGGGGGGCGCGGGAAAACTGGCAGCAGAAGTTCCCACAGTCCGGGAGGAGGCAGAGCCTGAGGGTGACGCCCCAGAGCCTACAAGGGAACAGGTGGCTGAACTGAGGGAGGTCCCCGAGCTGTTGCAGTGGCAGCAGGAAGGGGGGCCCGCCAGAGAAGCTTTCTGTGCAGCACAGAAGACATGCCCTACTCTGGAGGGATTGTGGCAGCAGGCTGCAGACCAGGCGGTGGGTAAGGAGCCAGGATCCCACCTGAACTATTAGGATGATGAGCTCCTGAGTCTAAGGTTCCTGAGCCTGTGTCAGCCTGTGTGCTGGTGGTACCCCAGTGCTTTAGGGCCTTTCTACTGGGGTTCGCTCATGATGTGCCTTTAGCTGGACATTTGGGGTGGGACAAGACCTTTGAGAGGCTTGTCACCCACTTTTACTGGCCCCTGATGCCCAGGCACTCAGATGCACATTGCAGGTCTTGTCAGACTTGCCAGGCAAGTGTCAAGAGTGGGGGGAAATGTAAGGCTCCCCTCCAACTTTTACCTGTTGTCAGTACTCCCTTTGAGAGGGTAGGCATTGACATTGTGGGGCCTCTGGATCCCAAGACAGCCGTGGGCAACACGTTCATCTTGGTCTTGCTGGACCATGCCACCCGGTACCCAAAAGGCATTCCTTTGAGATCAATCACTACCCCTGGGGTGGGTCATGCTTTGATGGGTATTTTTACCCGCATGGGGTTCCCCAAGGGAGTGGTATCTGATAGAGGTTCCAACTTCATATCCACATATATGAAGTCTCTGTGGAAGGAGTGTGGAGTAACCTACAAGTTCACCACCCCTTACCACCCCCAAAGTAATGGTCTGGTTGAGAGATTCAACCGCACCTTAAAAGGCATGTTCATGTGCCTGTCAGAGCCCTTGAGGTGGAAGTGGGACGTCCTCTTGCCATGCCTTCTGTTCGACTATAGGGAGGTGCCTCAAAATGGACTTGGGTTTAGTCCCTTTTACATGATTTATGGCCACCCTGTGAGGGGACCTTTGAGTCTGCTTAAGGAAACTTTGGAGAATGCTCCTAGTAAACCACCCCCGACTGTATTCAGTTACATGCTGTCTTTGAGAAACCAGACTGCCAGCTTTAGGAGTCTCGCACAGGAGAACCTGGAAGCAAGCCAGGAGGACATGAAATGCTGATTTGAACAGAATGCAACTCTGTTCGAGTTTCAACCTGGACAAAAAGTGTGGGTGATGGCACCAGTGGAGCCTAGGGTGCTCCAGGATAAGTGGACTGGGCCATTTGAGGTGGTGGAGCGCAAGAGCGAAGTCACCTACCTAGTGGGCTTGCAGTCTCTAAGCAACCTTTTAATGGTCCTGCATGTCAACCGCCTCAAACCTCACTTTGAGCAGACTGAACTGTCCATGCTCCTTGCGACAGATGATGGGGTAGAGGAGGAGAGTGATCCTCTTCCTGACCTCCTGTCTGCAGGAGAAAAAGATGGGTCAGTGGAGGGAGTGATCCTCTCCCCCTCCCTGACTGAGGAGCATCAAGGGGACTGTCGTCAGGTGTTGGAACAGCTTTCCTCACTGTTTGCGCTGATCCCAGGAGTCACACACTTGTGCACACATGATGTGGACACTAGGGACAGTACACCTATTAAACAGAAGGTTTACAGGGTGACTGACAGGGTCAGGGTATGCATTAAGGATGAGGTATCCAAAATGCTTGCCCTAGGGATTATTGAGCACTCCAGCAGTCCTTCGGCCAGCCCAGTGGTATTGGTCCCAAAGGCTGCTGCACCTGGCGTCACCCCAGAACTCAGGTTCTGTGTGGACTACTGGGGACTCAATGCGGTCAGATTGACACACACCCCATCCCCCGAGCTGATGAGCTCATTGACCGGTTGGGAGCTGCCAAGCACCTCAGTACATTTGATTTAACATCTGAGTATTAGCAGATTGCCTTAACTGATGGGGCCCAGGAGAGGTCAGCATTCTCTACCCAGATGGACACTTTCAATTTAAAGTGATGCCACTTGGGATGAAGAATGCCCCTGCCACCTTTCAGAGGTTGGTCAACTAGGTGTTGGCTGGGCATGGATGAGTTCAGAGCTGCCTACCTGGATGACATTGCTGTGTTTAGTTCCACATGGGAGGAACACCTGCAACACCTCTGGAGAGTGTTAGAGGCCCTGCAGAAGGCAGACCTCACTATTAAGGCGAGCAGGTGCCAAATAGGCAGGGTTCTGTGATGTACTTAGGACCCCAGGTGGGGAGTGGCCAGGTGGCACCCCTACAGCCTACGATTGACACAAAGCTGGCTTGGGAGCCTCCCAAGACCCATACTGAAGTGAGAGCCTTTTTTGGTCTCACAGGATACTACAGGAGGTTTGTTAAGGTATATGGTACCATGGTTACCCCCTTAACTGAGTTGACTTTGATAAAGCAACCCAGGAAAGTGATCTGGACAGAGGCTTGCCAGAACAGTTTTGATGCCCTGAAGGCTGCCATGTGCACAGCACCTGTGCTGAAGGCACCTGACTACTCCAAGGAATTTGTTGTGCAAACAGTCTCCTCAGAGCATGGTATTGGAGAGGTACTCTCACAGCTTAATAAAGAGGGCCTAGATCAACCCATAGCCTTCATTAGCAGGAGGTTACTACCCAGGGAATATAGGTTGAGTGCCATAGAATGTGAAGCGTTTGCTGTGATCTGGGCACTGAAGAAGCTAAGACTGTACATGTTTGGGACTCACTTCCGAGTTCAGACCGACCACAGGCCCCTCAGATGGTTAATGCAGATGAGGGGTGAAAATACAAAACTGTTGAGGTCATCCATTTCCCTACAGGGGATGGACTTTACGGTGGAACATCATCCTGGTACATAACACACCAATGCTGATGGTCTGTTCATGTTCTTCTGGCTTAGTGATGAAAACTCCCATGAGGCTGAGTAGTTGTTCCTCACTTTCAGCTGGGGGGGACACGTGTTAGACGTTTCATCCTTGGCGTGGTCTCCCTTAACTTTTTGCCTCTGTTTCCCAGGTTGTTGATGTGTGCTGGACTCTGATTTTGCTGTTTTTGTTACTCTGGGCACTTTACCACTGCTAACCAGTGCTAAAGTGCAAGTGCTCCTTTACAAAATGTGCATGTAATTGGCTTATCCATGATTGGCATATTTGATTTACTAGTAAGTCCCTAGTAAAATGCACTAGAGGTGCCAGGGCCTGTAAATCCAATGCTACTAGTGGGCCAGCAGCACTGGTTGTGCCACCCACATAAGTAGCTCTGTAATCAAATCTCAGACCTGCCATTGCAGTGTCTGTGTGTACAGTTTTAACTGCAAATTCGACTTGGCAAGTGTACCCAATTGCCAGGCCTAAACCTTCCCTTTTCTTACATGTCAGACACCCCTAAAGTAGGCCCTAGGTAGCCCCAAGGGCAGGGTGCAGTGTATGGTTAAGGTAGGACATAGAGTAATGTGTTTTATATTTCCTGACAGTAAAATATTGCTAAATTCGTTTTTCACTGTTGCAAGGCCTGTCCCTCTCATAGGTTAACATGGGGGCTACCTTTAAATCTGATTAAAGTATAGATTCCCTTTGGGAGCGGATGGACATGTGGAGTTTGGGGTCTCTGAGCTCACAATTTAAAAATACACCTTTTAGTAAAGTTGATTTTAAGATTGTGGGGGTCATTCTGACCCTGGCAGTCACCGACCGCCAGGGCCAACGACCGCGGAAGCACCGCCAACAGGCTGGCGGTGCTTCCATGGGCATTCTGACCGCGGCGGTACAGCCGCGGTCAGAAATGGGAAACCGGCGGTGTCCTGCCGGTTTCCCGCTGCCCCAGGGAATCCTCGACGGCGGCGCTGCTTGCAGCGCCGCCATGGGGATTCCGACCCCCTTACCGCCATCCTGTTCCTGGCGGTTTTCACCGCCAGGAACAGGATGGTGGTAACGGGTGTCATGGGGCCCCTGGGGGCCCCTGCAGTGCCCATGCCAATGGCATGGGCACTGCAGGGGCCACCTAACAGGGCCCCACCTTGATTTTCAGTGTCTGCCAAGCAGACACTGAAAATCGCGACGGGTGCCACTGCACCCGTCGCTCGCCTTCAACTCCGCCGGCTCCATTCGGAGCCGGCTTCCTCGTTGAAGGCTCTTTCCTGCTGGGCCGGCGGGCGGCCTTCTGGCGGTCGCCCGCCAGCCCAGCGGGAAAGCCAGAATGGCCGCCCTCCTGCCGGGCGTGCGGTTACCGCCGCCGGCGGGAGTCGGAATGACCCCCTGTGTGTTTGAAAATGCCACTTTCAGAAAGTGGGCATTTTCTTGCTTAAACCATTTCTGTGACTCTGCCTGTTTTGTGGATTCCCTGTCTGGGTCAGTTTGACAGTTGGGATGGTTGCACCTCACACTAGACAGTGACACAAAGGGAGCTAGAGTGTAGTCTGCATTTCCTGATGAGCCATCTATGCTAGAAGGGAGTGGAGTAGTGGTCAATTACACCTGAAAGGGCTGTGCCTGTCCTCACACAATGCAGTCTCCAACCCCCTGGTGAGTGTCTGGGGCCTGGCCTGGGCAAGGCAGGATTTCACGTTCAAAAGAGACTATACTTTGATGTAGGCCTACTTCAAAGGAGAAATTGGGTATAAGAAGGGAACCCAAAACCACAGACTTTAGAACATTTCTGGAAACCAAGAGGAACCTCTACCTGGAGAAGAGCTGAAGAGCTGAAGAGCTGAGGAAGAAGAGCTGCCCTGCCTGTGACTGTGCTTTGTGGAGCTATCCTGCAGTTGCTGCTTCTGCCAGAGTAAGAGGGCAAAGACTGGACTTTGTGTGCCTTCCATCTTGTGAAGATCTCCAAGGACTTGATTTAGAGCTTGCCTCCTGTTGATTGAAGTATCAGGAACAGCAAATACTTCTCTTTGCCAGCACCTGGAGTCTCTGGAGAGACCCCTACTCTACCCTGTGGTGCCCATCCAGTTCCTGCGTCCCTGAAAGGAGAAGCTACAGCCTAAGAGGAGGAAATCTACGCACAGAGCGCTGTGCGGGGAAAAGATTGACCAGACTCCGATCTACCGGCTGAAGAAACAACGTGCACCCACTCCACGGCTGAAAATCAATGATTGCCGGAAACGCGACTGAAGAATCGACACATGGAGCAGGAGAAACGAGGAGCTGCATTGCTGATGGAGGCTGGGAGATCGCAACCCGCGCTGCATGGTTTTCGGATCATCGTGCGGCTGGATTTCCGATGTAAGCACCGCTGGGCATGTAAAAACAATGCAAGGACTGCCTGGATCCAAGAGTGCTGACCGGATCGACTCATCGCTCTCCTGTGGAGAGAAGAAATGACGCGCCCGACCCGACGAAAGGAGAAACAATGCAAGGTCTTGCTTGTGAGTGAAATCGACGCATCACAAGCCCTTTTCGACGCACACTCGCCCGTGTGGGGTTATTTTTGACACACCCAAGGTACCTTTTCACGCTAACAGTGTTAGTGTGTGATTTAAACTACATAAAGACTCTTTTTGCATTTTAATTGATAACTTGACTGGTGTATTGTGGATTTTTGTCATTTTGGCCTTGTTTTGTTTAGATAAATATTTTCTATTTCTCTAAACTGGAGTTGTGTCATTTTGTAGTATTTTTATTGAGTTACTGTGTGTGTTGGTATAAATACTTTACACCTAGCACTCTGAAGTTAAGCCTACTGC